>NC_056739.1:562977762-563026412 GCF_019279795.1 Protopterus annectens | reverse complement strand
TTGTCTTTTGTTCTCTTAGATTCTCAATCCCCCCGTGCTTTCCACACTGAATTATAGTTTTCTGCTTGTGATATATATAAGTGCCTTAACCGTGTTGCTCTAAAATACCCCCTCAAATTAGGTAATTCTAGTCTGCCTTGTTCTATTGGAAGAATCAGCTTATCCCACTTGACACTTGCTGTTTTCCCTTCCCAGATAAAATCATTCAACTCTTTTTTAATTGGTATCCACAACTTGCTCCTCTGGTTGATAAAAATATGCCTGACATGTGTATAAGGCTAAACGGATTAAAAACATTTTAATTGCTTGTATCTTAGTATCCATATTCATATAACAGAGATTCCAGTTTCTCAATTTTTGTATTATCTTCTGTTTAGTCTCCTCCCACAGATCCTTAACTGCCTCAACAGATTCATTTCTAATCCATACTTCTAAATACTTAATTTTATCATGTCTTCATAAATATGGATATTGTTGGACCAAGTCGTGTGTGGGTACATTATTTACCGCTATTGCCTTTGTTTTAGCTTCATTAATTTTGTATCCCAAGAAGATTTGAAACTGTCTTAAAATGTTCCACAACACTGTGATGTCCCTTTCTAGTTTTGTCATGTATAAAATAATATCATTTGCAAACAGAGCCAGCTTTTTCTGGCTACCATACCCATTATATCCTTGAATTTCTGAGCCCCTTATTTTCTTTGCCAGTGGTTCTAAATATAATGCAAACAACAAAGGGGAAGGTGGACAACCCTGCTTGGTTCCTCTACTTAATCATAGGATCATAGGATCATATGAAGTTATTAAGCTATTGGCCCTGAGACCCTTACAAGCCTAGTCAAGAATTTAGCCCATGTTCCAACAAGTCAGCACCCTATGCCACTGTCCAGCAAGACATAGGTGGAATCTGAGGAGTGTATTTCCTATTCTCCATCCAGTTATCCAGGTTGTGCTTAAAAAGGTTTAATGAGGTACTCTACTTTATGTGGAGAGGGATCTTATTCCACAAAAGGGAGAGTCTCTGGGACACAAATCTGTCCCATCAACAAGTCCTATTGAGTTCACAGACCAGGATGAGGTCTCTCGTGCAGGTTACCTGAGTGGAGCTTGACTTGCAGATATGTAGCAGTCCCATCAGGGTGGGATCTGAGATTGCTTTGTATGCCAGACAAGGTCTCTTCTGAGGAGTCTGTAGGAGACCGAGTAGAGGGACAGGGCTTTTAGCCTATCTGTGTAGGGTATATGCTTGAGGCCCTGGATTCTCCGTGTGAGGAATTTCTGTGGTCTCTCCAGCAGCTGCACGTGCTTTGTGAGGTACATGCTGAAAGGGGCATTGTATTCAATAATCGGTCTTATAAGGGAAGAATACAAGGATGTTATGACCACCTTGTCCATTGACGAAATACCCTTACTAATGAGGTGGGCCATGTAGAAAGCTTTCCCTACAACGTAGGCAATATAGTGGTCAAAAGTCAGTTTGCTATCAACCTGGGTTCCTAAGTCCCTCATGACTGATTGCGTGCTTAGTGCCTTATTATCGGTGATAATTTGTGGGGACGTCATTCTCCCCAAAAGAGATGATGCATTTTTTGGCATTTGGTTTGAGGCCATGTTTCTGGTACCAGTCATTTTTTGGGTGAGACCATCTTGGAGGATGCCCACATTACTAGGGGAATGGATGATAGCAGCCAGCTTGTGGTCATCTGCGAACTTTGTCAGCCATAGCCCACTAGATATGGCCTGCACCTCTGAGAAGTATATCCCAAACAGCAGAGACCCCAAGACCGATCCCTGGTGTACACCACTTGTTATGGGTCTACTACTTGAGGTGGCTTCCCCTATTTTGACTAGGTGGGTTCTATCAGTAAGCCAGTTTGCTACCCATCTGGTAACATATGGATTGATGCCTAGTTGAGAGAGTTTATCTATTGTACCTGAGCGGGAAATAGTATCGAAGACCTTGGCCAGGTCAGGGTAGGCACTGTTAACTATCTTCCCCTCGTCTATGGCCTTGGTGACTGTCTCAAAGAAGTCGACTAAATTTAACAGGCATGACCTCCCCTTGACAAAACCAAACTGTGTCAGATCAAGTGTCTGGAGGTTGCCAATGTCCTTGTTAATGAGGTTCATGATAATCCACTCCATGGCCTTGCAGATCAGGCTAGTTAGGATGATGGGTCTATAATTTCCTGGATCAGTGGATGCTCCACCTTTGTGCAAAGGGATGACAGTAGCTGTCCTCCACTCAGCTGGGACAAAGCCGGTACTCAGGCTTTGGTTGAATAGGGTGCCTAATGGTGCTGCAAGTTCCTGCCTGAGTTCATGTAGGATGCAGCCTGGGATGTTATTGGGTCCCATGGAGGCTGTATTTTTTGCCTTTGAGAGGGCAGTGATGACTTGCTCCCTAGAGATAAGGGGAGGAGGGCAGGTACTGGGGATATTCTGTTTTACTGATGGGGGCAGAGGAGTGAAGTTTTCACCAAATCTGTCTGCCAGCAAGTTGACTATATCTACAGGGTTTTCTGTATGTGGTGTCCTTGACCACCAGTTCTGAGCAAATCTGGGTGCTTCCCTTCAGATTAGAAGTTATCAGAGAGGACCCCACCCACTTTAATTTTTGCCTCCTTTCCCATATATATATATATATATATATATATATATATATATATATATATATATATATATATATATATATATATATATGTGTGTGTGTGTGTGTGTGTGTATACTCCTAATCAACCTTATAATTGTATCATGGAAAGCAAATGTTTCCATTGTCCTGCTCATGAAGTCCCAGTCTACTTTGTTAAATGCTTTCTCTGCATCAAGACCCACCAATAACAGTGTCATTTTCTTACATTCTGCTTCCTTCTGGATCATCAATGTTCTGTTAATACTGTCAAATGTTTTCCTCCCCTCCAAAACACCACACTGATCCATATCTATCAATTCTAGTACAACTTTTGCCATTCTTTTAGCCATTATAGACATAAACACTTTATAATCATGGTTTAGTATAGAAATGGGTCTGTATGAAGCTGGATCCATAGGTGGGGGACTATACAATATCACAAATACAGAAGTGGTATTGATGTGTGGGAGGGGGGCTATACAATATCAGGAATACCCGGGGATATGATGTAGGGGGAGGAGGCTATGCAATAGCAGCAACATATGTGCAGTAATAATGTGAGGGAGGGGATGATACACTATCACGAATATCTAAGAGGTATGATGTAGAAGATGGGACTATACAATATCAGGAATACATGAAGGGCATGACATAGGGGAGGGACTATACAACATCAGGAATACAGAAGTGGTATTGATGTGTGGGAGGGGGCTATACAATATCAGGAATACCAGGGGGTATGATGTAGGGGAGGAGGCTATACAATATCAGCAGTACATGAGGAATAATGATGTAAGGGAGGGGGCTATACAATATCATGAATATCTAAGAGGTATGATGTAGAAAATGGGACTTTACAATGTCAGGAATACATGAGGGGCATGATGTAGGGGAGGGACTATATAATATCATGAATATCTAAGAGGTATGATGTAGAAAATGGGACTTTACAATATCAGGAATACATGAGGGGCATGATGTAGGGGAGGGACTATACAATATCAGTAATATACCATGGGTAACAATGTGAGGGAGGGGGCTACACAATATCAGGAATACCCAAGGGGGATCAATGTGAAAAAGGGGACTATACAATAACAGGAATACCCAAGAGATATGGTGTAGAAGAGAGGGCTATATAATATCAGGAGTATCTGAAGGGTATGATGTAGAGGAGGGGCTATACAATATCAGGAATACCCAAGGGGTACGATGGCAGGCTGTGGTTCACGTTTACAATGCTACCCATTATGGAGGGAAATGCACATACCTCTCAACTGTCCAGATTTTTGCCTCAAATGTTTGTTCTGTTCCTCGTAAAAATGTAAGGTTTTCTGGCAAGTCACTGAGCACTGAAGTCACTAAAGGGCTATACAATATCAGGAATATACATATAATATATAAATTCACTAAAGGACTATACAATATCAGGAATATACATATAATATATAAATTACAAACTGATGACTTGTATTGTAAAACTGTGGTTTGTATTGTAAAACTGTACTAGGAGCTTTTCTCCCCAGGCCTCCATTGAAAATGGGCTCATTTTTGGCTCAATGGACTTTCCCGGTAAACAAATAGCAAATAAATAAAATAATAATAACTAAATGATGACATACATTTGGGTTTCAGACTTCATATCCTTCAGAAAATGCATGCTCCTATTATTCTAACAACTTTCTAACTTT
This sequence comes from Protopterus annectens, assembly GCF_019279795.1. NCBI lineage: Eukaryota > Metazoa > Chordata > Ceratodontiformes > Protopteridae > Protopterus > Protopterus annectens. The sequence continues at coordinate 563,022,089 of NC_056739.1, read as the reverse complement.
ATAAGAGCAATATTAAAAATCTGTCCATTTTGGGTCTTTCCTCCCATTATTTTAGGCTTTGTCCAGATTTCTTGCACTAAGATGTGGAAAGGTTTATGGAAACGCTGCAGGTAAAGAGCAGAGTATTACTTGTAATCTTTTGCGGTTTTCATTAGAGTAAATTGGTAAATAATATAATTAAAGTTATCCTGTCAACCTTATACAGGACTGGCTGCAAATATTTCAAACGTGATGCCTGTTAAAGTTCTGTATGTTTGGTGTTTGAATTAATAAGGAGGGCAGCATGGTGGCACAATGGCTAGTATGATCACCTCACACCAAGAGGCTCCCCAATTCGATTCTCGGTTAGGGTACCTTCTGCGTGCAATATGCATGTCCTTCCTATGTGTGCGGGGGTTCTGGTGCTCTGCTTTGCTTCCAAAGACATGCAGAAGGTAGATTAGGCACTCTGACCTGGCCATAGTTGTGTGGAAGAACTACCACAGCAAAAGTGATGTAAACTTCAATTTTAGACAATCCTTACCCAATATGGGACAGGGATTATTAACAACCGGAACATTACAGAACATGAATCTGTCCAATCAGCACACACATTTATGAATAATATTAATAACTACATAAACAGGAACATTATGGAACATCAATATGTCCAATCAGCACACACGTTTATGAACAATATTAAACACGTGATTTATAAAACATATTACAGTCTGGGCAAACCCAAACAATAGGGCTTGGAGGTACAAAGCTGCATAATATTATAAATGTAGAAAGGTGCAAGAATAACACATTGTGCATTAGCATGTATTGAACCCTTAGGGAAACGAACTTTGAAACACAAATGTCTATTTATCTTAATTTACTGGAAAAAAGCAGACACAAATGTACACAGTTGAGAAGTATGAATAATGCAGTCATTCATGAGCTGAAAATAGACAAAATATCTGATGACAATTACCCTGTAATAACACGTATTAACACGGTATTATGCCTTAGATGAGGGTGCTATACATGTAGCGTGTGGATGCAGCATTTCTTTTTTACTACAGAGCTTCAAGGTATCTAATAGTATATAAAAGTAAAACTAAACAAGTTATTTGCATGCTGTGCTAAAACAGTTTACCAACGGGCTGAAGTATTTTTGAAATTATACCTTGCCACAGCTATTTTTGCCCGATTTAAATATCCTGATGTAATAAACCTTTAGAAATAACTTTCTAGGTGAGCATTTCTCACAGCTCCCTCTCTCTGCCCCTGGGCCGGATTATTCCATAAATTAAGTTTTCATAACTCGATCTAAGATTCCATCCACTTTGGGCATCTCCTGCAGCACTACATTAAACGAACTTACCTGTATGCTGCTGAACTATTTACCAAATCACTGATATGAATGAATTTTAAGTGCAGAATGTCTCTTGTCCTTGAAAAACTGATGCCAACCAATACACAGGTGAATAAATGTAGTTTAAGTGAGTCTCCTGTCTCTGAATCTGTGCCTTTTGTGCATTAAACGCGGTGATAATAACCAAATTCCAGCTGTGAAACTGAATTTCTAATTGTAAAATTGTCTGGTGTTGGTGTTCTAACCTGCAGCCCATTGTGATGTCAACCAAGCAGGAAAGCATAACCAGCCTTAGGTGACAATGCAGGCAGGCATACTTTGGACACTGCAGTGATACAACTTGCTGATGCATTAATTGGGTTATTTATTTGTTTATTTGGGGACATTAATAATGGACCTGCTTGATGATATAAAGACACCTCCAATTCACTAACCCATAGCTCTCAACATCTTCGCTCAAGAATTAGGGGCAAAGTGAAAAAAATGACAAGGATAAAAGCTCAAAATCTCTGACATTTGTTTTTTATATATTACTCCAACATAGCAACTTGCTAAAAGAAAAGGTTTTGGATCCATACAATTTCTGAAGCATAAGCACTATTGAAAAATTGCCTGACTTCCAATCCCCAGTGATTAACCAGGAAATCAAACATTTTGCTAGACAAAAAGGCAACAATATGAGGTGAAAAGAACAGTCAGCAAAATTAGGCATAATTAAGAGCTATGTATGACTGGTCTCTTAGAGGGATTGTTTGAGTGATTATTGGTGTAAGAAGCTGTGCTAATGACAGACAGGATAAACATCGTTGTGGCAGTTATAAGGACTCATGCTCATGAGACTCTTGTACAAGGGATAGACATTTACTTTAACTCAGAAAGCACAAAGCCAAAAGGAAGCAGCTTGTATGGTTTGGGATGGGGATAAGGAATGTATTAATGGGGCACATTTATGCCTGTATTAGGTAGAAGAGAGAGGAGTAGGCAGGCTGGAGTATGAAGAATGTACAACATGATTGCATTCAGTAAAGCGAACCAGGACACATTATGAAAGATGCAATAAAAGAACACATTTATTGTGACATTTTAGCGCTTTCATCTCAAAATGAGACTTCATCAGAAACAGAACAATCCAATTAATCACATTTAAATACTAAATGAAACCATGACATCACTAATCAGGCCACTAGATTTAAAGAAACATATTCATGTAAATCTAAAACACTACTAAACCACTGATTTTATATTAAAAAATGTATGTATTTGATATATTGAAAATGCTAAACTTCTATATTGCTATAACCTTGATGTTGATGTATCTAATGATAATTATACTCCTCTAATAAAAATTAATTAATTATTGTACAAAAAATACATCTAAAATGATATAAAATGCAATGTTACATTAAACTAAAACTTATATTGTCATAAAATCATATATAATATTCAGAAATAGAAAAAAATTATTTAATGAATCTAACAATATTAATAAAACTGTATATAATAATTTATATTTTGTATTTTATATTCTGTTGGCTCTTTCCAAAAGCATAGGTGCCAGTGATACATGGTCATTTAATCCAGGTGTAAACATCGCAGCCAACCTAAATTGCCACTGGCTCTCTTTCTTTTTCAATATATTCTTCCAATCACCCCCTCTTGGGTTAACATGTACAATATCTAAAATACCAAATACAAATTTGTCAAAATTTTCACAAACAGCTGCATGTCTGTGCAATGCATTAGTAGGTTTTTGATTTTTTATATCATTCAAGTGTTCATATATTCTATTTTTCAACATGCGCTCTGTTTTCTCTACATAAAAATGTCCACTTGTAATGCACAAAGCCAAATACACTACTCCCCTTGTATTACAATTTCCTTTCTTAAAGACTATTCTACTCCTAATATTATTGTCCAAAACTATATTAGATTCTTTGTTTATATAAGAGCAGTAGGCACACATACCACATTGCTTGGTCCCTTGTATAACTGTTATTGTATTGTCTACTCTATACTCCAATAACTGTTTAACATTATAACCCACTTTGTTAATAAACCTAGGTTTATTCCCTACTTTGTTAAAAATTTCCTTATTTGTCTTAAAAATGTTCCAATTTCTTTCAAAAGTTTTATGAACCATGTAAGTATTCATATTGTACTGTAAAATACAAGCCTTACTAAAATTCTCTGGCGTACCATCAAATTCTTTTCTACTACTTACACTCACCGTATCAGGACAGGTACTGAGCAATGGTTTTGTAAAAGGAAAAACTTCAAAGATCAATGCACGTTAGGTTCAAGCAAGGCACCCTTTATTACTTGCAGCAAGGAGACAAAGCATGTAGGTACAAGATTTGTCTAACTTTCTGGTGGTTAGTATGTTATTCTTATACAGTTTTCTCCATGTCACACAAAAAAATGTTACTAATCTACTGCTTACATAGTTGGACACAGCTTTCTGTATGTTACACAGATAATGTTACCAGGCTTATTGCTGACATGGTCAGATTATTGCTGTTTTGCAAAAACATTTGAGAAAAACAACCTGGCCTTGGGCTTATTTTAGCCCACCTTGACTCTTCAATTCTTCAATTGTGCAGTTCTAATGCATACGTTATATTTTGTCTAGATTCAAGGTACATTTCTAGCTTTGGTAGAAGTAGTGCTGACTATGGTTTAAGCTTTTCAAACATCTATTGTTTTCTTTATCAAGGCTTCTAGCAGCTGCACATTTTCCCATGGCATAAGCAGAAATAGAATGTCTCTTATTAAGTTTCCGGTAGCTGCACATATTTTCATTGCATAAGCAGAATAAAGTGTCTTGTATTAAGTTTCTAATAGCTGTGCAGATTCATGCAGTATGAACAGAATAAATGTATTAACCCTTTTAAGCCTTTAATGTACTATGCATGCATATTGCTATTATGCATTTTCCTAACATTCCCCCCCTTTTAATACTTTTATTCTACTTTCAAAACAAGCATAAACAGTTTTTTCTTCCCTTAACCTCTTCCTACTCGGGATTTGCAGTTAAGAGAGTCATTTAGTTTAAGCCCATGAAAGCATTTTCAGTTTTTCAGTAACTCTTCGAGTTCAACATCTTGGTATAAGATTTCCGAAACTGAAATGTCTACAAAATGTTTGATTAGTCCTTTTATGCAGGGGATGCAGCAGCACCCACACACCATCAGTAGAGCTATCCCTACACAGATGGCAATCAGAATGTTCATCAGGATACTGCCCAATCCCCCAAACAATTTCTGGAAAAAGTCCATCAATGGATTTGGTCCTGGTTTGGTCATGGCCGACACCTGCTGAATTACCTCAAGATGGTTGTCTATCTTGTGTTTGTGGTCAGGAATATACGAACAGCACTCCTCCTGGATTAAAGCGCACGTACCTCCTCTCACCGCTAGGGTGAAGTCAAGAGCCTTGCAATTCTGAAGTACCGCTGTTCTCATGGCAGTGAGTTCATCGGTTACCAATTCTAGGGCAGAAAAGGTTGCATTACTCATTATTTCGAGAAGCTTAGACAGTTTTCTCAGTTCCCAAATTGATTTTGTTGCTCCATATGCTGGTAGTACACCTGCCCACGATATAACAGTATCACTCAGATCCATGTGCGACAGTCCATTGTTATTCCCTGGGCCTAAGTTATGATGGTTTTTCCAGGGTGCATTGATTTGTCCTACTGGATTGACAGGCTTCTTGATTTCTTGGACATTCCGAATCTTCCCTTGAGGTAAAACTGTCGTGTGTCATATGGCCGGAACAAGGTACCCCAAAAAACAACTGCTGGACCAATTTTTGGGTAGCCATTTATATGCTTTTCTTCCACATATGAAGTAACAATCTTCCACTTTAGTAGTAACTTTATGATACCCTTGCTCTGCATGAAACATTTTTCTGTCGATTATGGACAGTTGTTTGTAGAGGTCAGCATTATGTTTTACTTCTTCAATTGTCCTATGCATCAGTTCAACAAATGAATCATAGCTCGTGTTGCAATAGGATCTGATGTCATCGGATTTAGTGTAGCATTTATAAGGAACAGTCACATTGCAATAGCTCCAACCCACCTTGACTGTATCATTTTTATAAAAACACACAGTTCCTTTCTGTTCTATAGACAAGGGCAATGCTACCTTATCTTTTGATGTGACATCTGATGTATCATGAATTAAGTTTTAACAAGTCTTGTTAGCCCCTAGGGGAACTGCAGTTAACGGTAGCCCTCCATATGCTGTTGGTAAGGCTGTGCAAATACAGCAATTTGAAACATTGAAGGTTTCAGCATACACGTATTTGATTGCCTGGTAAGTATTAAAGTTCGGGTGCCACTCTGCACGCTTATTTAGTTCTACTTGCATGGCTGAGAAAAGAAATGGCCACAATAAAAAGATTATTGTCGCCAGTACAGTCAACAGGATGGTCATGTAATATTTTTGTGGAAACGGTTGTTCTGCATTTCCGTTTTCTCCGGTTCTTCCAAGTAGGTGTATTTGGATCTTACTGGATTCCGTCATCTCACTTTGGACACATGATCTTACTCTCTGCCCTAATAGGACCTTCAGCACTGATGCTTTCTTCACTGGGTTTGAGACAGATCAGTCCTATTGATCTGACCCCCCCTTTATAGCCAGACTTTGTGCTTAGGGTCCCGATGGAGAGGTAAGATCTTTGTCCAATTCAAAGTTCTTTACCAGCTTGCAGTGCGTCAGGTGTATCCACGAAGGTCGTTCTGCTATCTTGACTGCAGTAGGTGACAAAAGAAGCACCTGGTAGGGACTTTCCCACCTTGGCGATGCCCAGTTCTTTTGTTTTATGATTTTAATCCATACCCAGTCTCCTGGCGTCACTGCCACTTCCGATGTTTCGGTTTGTTTTTTATCTGAAACAGAATTTGACTGCAACAAATGTTTAGAACTCAACAACGTTTTCATATATTCAGCTAGTGTGAAATCAACTTCCTGGTCTGATGACATGAGAAGTTTCCACTGGGGTGTATAATAAGCTCTGCCAAACAGTTTTTCAAAAGGAGTTAATCCTTTTGCTGTAGGGACAGTTCTCATGCTCAACAGTGCCAGGGGTAAACAGTACAACCAAGTTTTTCCTGTCTAAGCTATTAATTTTCTCAATTTGCTTTTTAGTATACCATTATGCCTTTCAACCAGCCCTGCAGACTGTGGATGGTATGCACAATGATTTTTTAAAGAAATACCAAAATGCTTACTTAACTGCTGTATGGTTTGATTTAGAAAATGTGTACCATTGTCACTGTAGATTCTTTCTGGAATGCCAAACCTAGGAATAATTTCCTTGACAAGTACTTTTGCCACTGTAGCTGCATCTGGATTTTTGGTTGGAAAGGCTTCCACCCACCTGGAAAACATATCTACAATGACAAGACAATACTTCTTATTTTCACATTTGTTCAATTCTATGAAATCCATACAGATGGTGTGAAATTGATTTGGTGGTGTGGGGAAACTCCCTTGCTTGGGCTTTATCACCCCCCTGTGCATGATATTTGTTACAAATCTGACACATTAAACAAAATTTTTTAGAGTAGTTTGTAAATCCGTGTGTTGTGAACACCTGGTTCACCAGCTGTACCATCCCCCCTGTTGAGACATGGCACTGCCCATGGCTCAACAATGCTGCATAACGAAATAAATTAGAGGGTAGTATCGGTTTTCTTTCTTTAGAGATGTACAGCCCCTTTTCGAGGATTGCTCCTCGTTTTATCCATCGCTGTTTTTCAGCTTGCGTAGTGAGTGTCTGCATTGTTTTTAACATGTCTAGATCTAAGGTATCAAGAGGGTTGTAATTCCTCATTTAAAAGAAATACTTCTGTGGCCACTTGTTTTGCAGCTGTATCAGCTCTCGCATTACCTTTTGAAATCCTATCCTGTTGCATGGTGTGAGCTGTACATTTGCAAATGGCCACTTTCTGGGGTAACTGAATAGATTCTAAAAGATCTAAAATAAACTGTGCATGATTTATAGGTTTACCAGTAGATGTTATCATTCCCCGGTTTTTCCACTGTTGTGCAAACACATGTACAGTGGAAAAAGTGTACTGGCTATCAATAAAAATATTTACACATTTACCTTTTGCTAAGGTACATGCCTGTGTCAGGGCAATCAATTCTGCTGCCTGTGCAGATAAATTGTGTGGTAAAGATTTTGCATCTACAATCTCAGTATCAGAGACTACTGCATATCCTACTAGTTTTTTTCCTGCAAGACCCCTTTTGCATGAGCCATCCACGTAATATGTCACCTCGGCATTATCCAAGGGGACGTCCGTGAGATCTTTTCTAGGTAGTGTCTTTTGCTCAATTACCTGCAGGCAGCGGTGTGGTGTGCCATCTGCAGGGGTTGGGAGCAGAGTAGAAGGGTTCAAAGTCGTACATCGTTCAATTGTCATATGAGGTTGGCTCAACAATATAGTCTTGCAGGAAAGATGCCTAGCAGGGGAGAGATATGCCACCTTTTCTTGTAGCAAAATAATCACAACTGCATGGGGTACTCTCAAAGTGAGAGGGTGGAACAAGACTACTGAGGCTAAAGCCTGTACTGCCATTGCAGCTACAACTACTGCTTGTACACAGTGGGGTAAGGACCGTGCCACTGGGTCTAGTTGTGATGAATAGTAAGCAATGGGGCGTTGCTTATCCCCATGCTGTTGTGTTAACACTGATGTCATGTAACCCTGCTTGCAATCTACAGTCTGGACAAAAACGTTTATGATAGTTTGGCAATCCTAGAACTAGTGAGGACGCTATTAACTGTTTTAGTTTGCAAAAGGCAGATTCTGCCTCTGGTGTCTATTGTAACAGATCCTGTGCTGCCATAGGCATCTTATATATAAGGTCAGTTGAAGGTGCAGATTCCAAAGCATAGTTTGGAATCCAGCTTCGGCAAAAATTAGTTGTACCCAGGAAGGACATCATTTCCTTCTTGGTAGTGGGTTTTGGTGCTTGCAAAATTGCTACTTTTCTGTCCTCATCTAACGTTCTACCTTCCTTGGATATTACATATCCTAGGTATTTGACCTGTTTTTCCAGAGCTACAGTTTGTCTTTGTTTACCTTATGTCCCTCAGTGGCTAAAAATCGTAAAAGTGCTTTGGCATCTTCCCTACAATCCTGCTGGGTGGGGGCCGCCAGCAGAATGTCATCAACATAAAGTAAAACCTGGCTACCTTTTGGTGGGTTGAATCCCGCCAAGTTGCTTGCCATTTCTTGTGAGAATATCATTGGACTTTCACAATATCTCTGTGGTAGGTGTGTATATGTATATCTTTTTCCCTGAAATGTAAATGCAAACCAATACTGGCTATCAGGGTGTATCGGTATCGAAAATAATGCGTTGCTAATGTCTACCACAGAAAAATACTTTTACTGAGGTTTTAAGTCATTCAACAGGGTGTGTGGATCTGGCACTGTGGGTGCCCTTGGTATTACTGCATCATTTACTGCTTGTAAATCCTGGACCATACGCCATTCTCCATTGGCCTTTTTAACTGGAAATAAGGGTGTGTTACATGGTGAATCGGGAGATTCTACTAGTATCCCTCCTTTAAGTAAGGCTGCTATAATAGGCTTTATCCCTGCCTCTGCATCTTTTTTTAAGGGATACTGTCTTTTTTGTGGTCTAAATGCTGACTTCAGTGTGATAGTAACTGGCCCTGCTGTACAAATAAGTCCTACATCTGATTTTCCAGTTGACCAGAGAGTCTCTGGTATATCTCGCAAGGCGTTTTCTGCCTCCTTTAATAGAAGTGTCCATCAGCTGTCTTCGCTAGATTGCAAGTGCACAGCTGGGTTGGTCTGAGTTATCCAGTTCAATTTTTGTACTTGTATTCCCTGTCCTGACAGTTCTAGTTCTGTTTGTTTCTCCCATCTCTTGGCTTTCTCTCCTAGGTCTGCCCATTTTATATTTTTGTTTTTAGTCAAGCTAACATGTGGTAATCGGTTAGATTTATAAAGTGCAAAAAACTCCTGGGGCAGTGAACAGCTGGCTACACTGTTCCCTTCTGTGTCCTAGTACAGGTTATGCAGTATCAATCTATTTGCATGATTCTTAAATAATTCTTTCTCATATTCCTTATCAGGTCCTGGTGTGTTACAAAAATACAGGGTATGGTGCAACAGGTGTTGCTTGTCAATGTCAAGGGAGGGAAACTCACTGATGGCTACGTTCATTAGTTCCTCGGTCACAGTCACTGGACCAGTTGTAACCAAGTCCTGGCTGTACCAATAAAACATTTCACCTTCCGATTGCACCACAAAGGAATTATTTTGTCGCTGTGCTTCCATACCCTGCATGGTTGGGACTACTGCTATACCAAATATCTGCATGAGGTCTCTGCCCAAGAGATTTACTGGCCATTTTGCAGAAACTACAATTTTCCTTTCCTGTGTTAATCCTGAAACTGGATCAGTTATTGCAATGCTACGGGAGAAAGGCTCCCGATACAGCTGTCCATTAGATGCTTTGACCAGTATGTAATCAAGTGACTCTATGTTTTCTGGTAATTTGGAGGGGTGTATCAGGGTCCGTGATGCCCCTGAATCACACAAAAATTTGACCTCCCTCCCTTCTACCAAGAGTGTAACCTCTGGTTTCGTGTCTGCTAAATAGAGCTCCAAGCTCAACAAAGCTAGGTCTAATATTTCGTTTTCTTCATTGTCACTAACTTCCTGCACTTCCTCTACTCCTTCTTTCACATTCTCATTTGTCCTTTCTTTACTAGCCCCTACTAGTGATTCTTGACTATCATATAGTCAGTCCTCATCCTCCTTGTCTTCCGTTGTTACCTTCTTATTTTTCTTGCAATCCCTTGCCAAATGTCCCTTTTTACCACATTTAAAACATTCTCCCCTTTTCTTACGCCCTACAAAGTCCTCTGATCGCTGATCAGACTGCTTGTTTCCCTGTGCATTTTTCTTGCCCTTTTTCCCAGCCTGTACTACATAAACTTCTGCTCCATCTTCTACAGAAAATACTTGAGCCTTCTTTTTCTTTTTGCTATTAAAATGCCTTTCGGCAAGCCTAGCATATTCAAGTAATGATTGTAACCTGCTTGTACGATGGTCTACCATGTGTTTTGTAATAAAACTACTTATAGGCATGCTACTGCCTTTTAAAAATGCATTCTTTAACTGTTGTTCATATGGGGAATCTTGCGTTTGATCTTCAGGAGCCTGCATTCCACAGTGGTTATTAAAACATTCTAACAACCTGGCATAGTATCGGTCAATTGTTTCACCTTCTTGTTGGATGCATTGATTAATGCAAGTCCAGTCTGCCCTAGGTTTCCATTTTTCAGAGATGTGGTCGGTAAGACCTTTTACTCACATGTCTAATTCTGCACTGCTATGTGGGAGGGGTCTTTGTGCAGCGTCACAAGGATTCCAGTTGCCACAAATCATGTACCAATCTGGCCCTACAATTTGTCTAACTACCTTTTCTACTTCTTCTCCGTTTAAGTTATAACTTAACCTCATTCCTTTTAAGTCTTCTGAGAATTTTCTAAAATTAATCTTCGGATGGGGAATTCCCTCAGTGGCTTTCCGAATATCTTCTGGAGTCCAAGGTCTATATACTAAGATAGTTGGGTCCTGATTGTCTTGACCTGCCTGAGGATTAGGTGCTTCTATTAGCGGGCATATTTCTTCTTCTTCTCCTATAGATTGTGAATTCTTAACTATTTGCCATAACTCAATACCTTCTTCTGAATTACTTGCCTTTGTTCGGGACCTGGTCCCGACGGGATCTCTGATTTTAGTCAGTTTTAGTTTTATAATATTTCTGTCCTCAGTGACCACAGGATATAGTGGGGGTGGACTAACCTGTTCACTCACTTCATATTCTGGTAAGGGAGGTGTAGGTGCTGATGCTATTACTAAATTATTATCCTTCTTATCTAAAAACATTGCTTTTGAATCTTTGTTCTTTTGGTCCCTGCGGTTTACTTCCTCCAGCCACCTGTGTGCTTGAGGAATTCCTAACCGCCGTTGCTTTTTTACCTGACCCTTGGAATCATTTTTGAGTTGTTTGATAAGTTTGATAAGCGAGGATTTTTCTAATTTTCTGTCGAATTCATATTTATTAACCCATTTTGAAAAATATCTAACATTGTCGGCGCGCTGCGACTGCATATATTTTTCATCTTCCATTAACGGTGGGTTCTGGGGTGTTTTTGTGCAATTATTACCCATTTTATTTTACCTTTGATTGTTACATAACTTCTCTTAATTTTAACGTGTACCATGGATTTTGTTATAGTCTCTTGAGAATGACTGCCTTCTTATTCTGTTTCTCCTGATCTATGACAAGACAGTACTCTTTTTTTTTTTTATCCCTGACTGTAAGAAAAATACAATCTGACAAAAAACAATACACATCTAGTCCCTGATCTAAAACAGAAAAAAGTAGATTCATCTTACCTGAGCCCACGTGATTGATCACCGATTTGCGGAGACCCGTCCTTCAGTCACAGATCAGAAAGTGGCTGGCCTCTTTTGATGACAATTCAGTCGGAGGACTTTCCATATAAGAAGAACCAATTTGGTTTCTTCCCTGTATGGTTTCAGCCACCTGGCCGTCTGATCCGAGGCAAAGAGAGGGTTCCATTCCGAAGGACCAATCTGTAAAAGGAAAAACTTCAAAGATCAATGCACGTTAGGTTCAAGCAAGGCACCCTTTATTACTTGCAGCAAGAAGACAAAGCATGTAGGTACAAGATTTGTCTAACTTTCTGGTGGTTAGTATGTTATTCTTATACAGTTCTCTCCATGTCACACAGAAAATGTTACTAATCTACTGCTGACGTAGTTGGACACAGCTTTCTGTATGTTACACAGAAAATGTTACCAGGCTTATTGCTGACATGGTCAGATTATTGCTGTTTTGCAAAAACATTTGAGAAAAACAACCTGGCCTTGGGCTTATTTGAGCCCACCTTGACTCTTCAATTCTTTAATTGAACAGTTCTAATACATATGTTACATTTTGTCTAGATTCAAGGTACATTTCTAGCTTTGGTACAAATAGTGCTGACTATGGTTTAAGCTTTTCAAACATCTATTGTTTTCTTTATCAAGACTTCTAGCAGCTGCACATTTTCTCATGGCATAAGCAGAAATAGAATGTCTCTTATTAAGTTTCCGGTAGCTGCACATATTTTCATTGCATAAGTAGAATAAAGTGTCTTGTATTAAGTTGCTAATAGCTGTTCAGATTCATGCAGTATGAACAGAATAAATGTATTAACCCTTTTAAGCCTTTAATGTACTAAGCATGCACATTGCTATTATGCATTTTCCTAACAGGTTTGTATTTGATCCCCCATTGATCATAAACTTCTTGAAGAATTCTATCCAACATGTGCAATGGATAACCTCTTTCCAAAAACATGTTGGAAATAACAATAAACTCTCTAGCCAAATCTTCCTTACTTGATGTCATCCGCGCCACCCTAATAGCCTGTCCTTTAACTATACTTATCTTCTGTCCCAGGGGGTGTTCACTCTCAAAGTGTAAATAAGCATTACAAAAAGTCTTTTTTCTGTAAATTTGTGATTTAAATCCCTCATTTTCTTTAGATATATACATATCCAAAAAATTAATAATATTCTTATCATACTGATACGTAAATTCCAGAAAATTAGTACTGGAGTTAAGATGTTCTATAAATTTGGGAATTTCTTCCTCCATACCCCCCCCCCCACAAAATAAATATATCATCAAGGTATAGTAAATACAATTTAATATTTCTCCAAAATGAACTCCCAATAATATGCTGATCTTCCCAACCCAGTAATACTAAATTAGCATATACTGGTGAAAATGTTGCTCCCATAGGGACACCCTTAATTTGTTGGTAATATTCACCTTCAAACCAAAGAAAACTGTTATCTAGAACTATGCCCATAAGTTCACAAATGAGTTTAACCATATCGTTCTCTAATCCTGAATATTGAAAAAGAACCTCTTCAAACAAGGCCAAACCCTCTATTTTTGGAATACTAGTGAAAAGGTCTTTCACATCAATTGTAAGAAAAATAATATCACTAGTATACAATTCTTGTTTGACACTTCTCAAAAATTCCCAGGAGTCCTTTAATAAGTGTGGTATCTTATTAACTATTTGTTGTACACATAAATCTATGAACACTGTTAAAGGATGAATTTTGGACCCCCTGGCAGCTACAATAGGTCTGAAAGGTGGTTTACTGATATTTTTATGTATCTTGGGAATACCGAAAAAAACAGGCACCACCGAATCTTTCCTATATAAAAAATCATATGTATCACTATCGATTCTAACATCTATCAAATATTCTTCCAAATAGGAATCAATCCTAGAATATGCTATATTAATCTGGTTCTTGGAAATTCCTATATATGTACTGTTGTCAAAAAGTAGATTTAACATTTCATCTGAATAATCGATGCTACGAAATAATACAACACCACCCCCTTTGTATGGAATCATAACACGTGTGTTTCTATCACTTCTCAAATCATTCAAAAGTTCATATTCTCCTTTTGTTAGATTCCGGTTGTTGTCATTCCTATGTTGTTTGAAAATATTGTAAATATCTTCCATAACTAACCTTTCATATGTCTCCACCAAAGGATGTAGGGTGAGGTTGTATAAACTTTTTTTCTTAGGTAATGTATAACCATTCTGATGAAAACACCGATTCATCTCTTTATGTTCCAAACTAATTTCCAAGTTGAGTTTCCTGGTGTAAAACTTTAAAGCCACTATATTATCCACCACATCTCCCTTCGCTGATGGAATAAATTTAACACCCTTGGAAAACAACTTAAAATAATCATCTGAAATCAATCTATCTGAATAATTGTATATGGTAAACCCTTCTTTCTGATGAACAATACAGTCCTTATTGTCCATTAAACCATAAGTGGGTAAATCATTCATTATACCATGATCCCCCCAAAACGTGCACGCTGATTGGCCAGCGTGCCCGTTGTAAATCGAGTTATACTAATGGAAAAAGGTCCGTCGCCGGACTTTTTCCATTAGTATAACTCGTTTAACACTGTCTCGCTATGTTAAATGGGTTTAACATGGCGAGACAGTTTAAAATAAGCAACGGAGATCTCCGTTGCTTATTTTAAAGCTGTCTCGCCATGTTAAACCCATTTAACATAGCGAGGCAGTGTTTAAAAAGCAACGGAGAAAGCAAGATCTCCGTTGCTTTTTGAGTCTCGCTATGTTAAATGAGTTTAACATAGCGAGACAGTTTAAAATAAGCAACGGAGATGCCCGTTGCTTATTTTAAAACTGTCTCACTATGTTAAACTCATTTAACATAGCGAGACACTAAAAAAGCAATGGAGATCTTGCTTTCTCCGTTGCTTTTGCTCAACTCTGATGTACTGCGCAGGCGCGCAGTACATCAGAACTGCCGCGGATGCCAGACATCTGTGGAAGGGCAGTAAACAGGCATTATACTATGCCATTATTTAAGAAAAGTAACAGTTTCTTTTCTTAAATAATGTCATGGTATAATAGCAATAACCCACTTCTGGGTGTGGGTAATGCTAAATTTACCCACGGTTGGCTTTGTTTGGTCCTCGGGCTTCGGGACCAAACACGCCAACCGTGGGTAAATTTAGCATTACCCACACCCAGGCGTGGGTTATTGCTATAATAGTAATTTTTCTTGTGTGGATAATAATACCTGTTGTACTCCCCCTTCTCTGTGTAATACTGTGCCAGTCTTTGTGAGCACCTGACTACTGGAAGGAACTTTTATTTTGTTCAAACAAAGATTACAGCTTTTGGGCGCCATTACAAGATCGAATTGAACTAGGAACTTTTTATTTTTGTTTTGGACTTATGGTTCACCCTGGTGGAAGTATTGCTATCTCTATAGTGTGGATATATGATCTCTTGTGACTGTCGCTAAACTTTTTTTCATAATATTTATCATGACATTTTGATATATTAATACAGCTGTGAGTTATGATTGAATAATAATGATATATATATATATATATATATTTTGAAATACATAATATATATGTAACATAAGCTCATACTATTTACACAGTTTTGGTTTGTTCCATTGGAATTTTGGACTGTTCCTTTATCACAAGAGGGTTTGATCTAGGTTCTAATAACAAATTAGATTTAATTAAGGCTTCTATTATTTTGGCACCTTTGTATTTTTCTTAAAAGGAATGCTTGGGCTAGCTATCTATATTTATATGCTTTAATTTGAACTACAATAAGCATTCCAATCAGTGTGTTCACTTTGTGCAGGACTTCTGACACAATCTTGACATTTTGTTATGTATATAAATATATATATATGTATATTTAACAAGCTATTTAACAATTCTTGACCAAATCACATATGTAAAACTTTTTCTGGATTTTATATCCAGGTTTATATTATCTATATTTAGACCACATTGTGTACAATAGGGCCCACTTATTGTTTTTATAAAAAAGATTCTTTTTTTCAGTCACAAATAGTCATTTTATTTAAATACTATCAGGATTGGCATATTTGATGAATACTAACAATGGGCAAGTTCTAATCAGACTTGTCTTTTATGATATAAGATACTGGTTGAAATGTAGGTTGGCCAGTTGTCTTTTTACATAGGTTGGTTGAGACGAAGGTCTGCCAATAGCATTATATAAGTGACATCTAAAAATATATATAGGAAATTAATCTAAAGTATAGTAGTTGAGACGAATGTTGACTACTTACAATACAATGTTGTTAAAGTAAGCATTTACAATTCTGTTTTTTCAATCCTGGTTTTGAGTAAGATCATAGATAGGTGGACCTTTTTTGTTACACTTCATAAATTTAATAAGACGTACAGGTTATAACCTGGTATACACATGTGGTTTGTTCTTTCATGATAGTTGACTCCCAAATAGTTGGCAAGTCACATACATAATAACACCTGTTATACACATATACATATACTATTTTTGTCCATTTTGTGCCAGACTTACTTGTAGAAACGAACAGTGCTGTGGATTTAAAAGGCATCTTACAAGGTTTATCGGCAGATAAAGACAATTTGGAAGCTTTTGGCCTCAATTCAGTTGGTCCTAGTGATTCTCATATGAATAATGGAGATGCCAAATATTGCTGTGGTATACTTTTTCAAAAGATAACCAGAAATATGAAAACACTAAGAGCCAACATCTGGCATTTGAAGCTATTTAAGGCATACAAATTGAAAAATATCACACCCCGGAGACTAAGGATTCGTATCCAACCCCTAGTGAGTCTGATTGATTCCCAACTTTCTAAAGATTGGGCAGATGCCCAACACCAAGCTTCCATGCTATTTGTTGATACTTTGATATCTTATTATGAGAGTATAATTGAATCACAGATTGTTGAGATCCACAACAATTGTCTTGAAGCTAATATCTTTGAGTCTGAAGAGTTTTATAAAAGTTATCTAGCAAACTTGGCTAAAGATCTAGCAATACTTGAACAACAATTAATCAAAAAGAAAACATATAAATTCCAGCGTGATATTACTGATTACGAAAAGGGAAAACCATTTGTCACACAGAAAAATGTTAGGTTTTTCAATTCTAACAACAAAACTAGTAGTAGGAGAAAAAGACCTAGGTCTATTCTAAGAAAGAACAACCAAACAAGTGTCACTTCTGAAGATGAGACATCTTCAGCCACAGACTATGATTGCCCTTCCAACCAGGCGTCCCCAATGGCTAAGAGAAGGCCATCAGACCCTTTAGACCCAGGACACGTAGAGGTGGTAGAAAACACAAACACAGGTTCACAGAGTTTACAATTGCTACTACAGAAAATTGTGAGCTAATAAACAATGTGCACAATCATCTTTTGAATTGTCATCTGTTCACAATAAATTGTTAAACAAGGGTCTAAACTTTGTACTGACTTCATTTGTTCCTGAACATACATTGGTTAATGATATTAATGACTTTTGCAGGTTGATTAACATTTAAATATTTTTTTCAGATGGTGACAACTCTCAAAGATCCACTGGGTTTAAATTTGGTAAATCTGATTTTCAACCACCAATGGACAAACATGTAGCCATATTCAAAGAATGTGTCATCAAAGATCTACATTTTTCTCTAGGCTACCAACCTGCTAAACATAATTTAACCTTGGAAGAACAACAAGCACTACAGAAACTTCGTTCCAATCATGATATAGTGATTACACCAGCTGATAAGGGAGGGGGCATTGTAATTATGGATTATTCTAAGTACCAAGCCGAAGCCCACAAACAATTGTCTGATGCCCGGTTTTACATCAACATGGTCCTTGATCCAACACCTAATTTCAAAACACATATTGATTCTTTTCTGGATTTAGCTACCGAGGAGGGGATTATTGATAAACAAACATGCAAACAACTAAAAGTTGCTGAACCAATTGCTCAATATCTGTAGTTAATTCCCAAGATTCACAAAAATCCTACTAATCCCCCTGGTAGGCCAATTGTTTTTGGGAGAGGTTCACTTACCGAACCGTTATCGGCCTTCCTTACATATTATCTTAAACCTCTATTACCTATGATAAGATCGAGGTTACAAGATACTACAGAATTCCTAAACATAATTCAGGATACACAACTGGAATCAGACTGGTGGCTATGCACATTGGATGTCTCTTCCCTCTATACCAGCATCTAACATGATACATGTATATCAGCCATTTCATATTGGTTAGACAGATCTCAATTGTACACTACTGGTTTTAACAATTTCCTCATCAGACTAACAGAATATGTGTTAACCAAGAATATTTTCTATTTTGAGGGACAGGCTTATTGGCAAGTCAGAGGTACTGCTATGGGAGTATCCTTTGCTTCCATATATGCAGACTTATTTATGGGATTTTTTGAACAACAATTTATATATGATTCTTGCAATAATCACTACATGGAACATTTAGACATTTGGAGACGATACTTGGATGATTGTTGGATGGTGTGGCGGGGTGACAGTATACGGGTACAGGATTTTGTAAAATATCTGAACAACAATCCATGGGACATTCAGTTTACTTTAAATCAACAATATGAAGAAATTGTATTCTTGGATGTGATAGTTTCTCGACAAGCTGATCACACTTTGGCAACTAAGGTACATAGAAAATTTCCCCACTACAATACACTCTTACATGCATCCAGCTATCATCCCCGCCACATCATCAACACCATCCCTAAATCCCAGTTTTTACGGATGAAATGGATTTGTTCGTCCGAAGAAAACCACTCTGAATGTGTACGAGATTTGTCCAGTAGACTCATAAGTCAAGGATATAAGACACATCATATTAATCAAACCATTAGCCAGATCAAAGATGTACCCAGATCTACATTATTACAATACAAGCACTCACAAGATGATGACAAACTTACCATATCTCAGCCTATTAGATTTGTCACCACATTTGGCAGCAACACACCTTTTTTTAGAGATATCATTAATAATCATTGGGACATTTTGAAGGCCCATGAACACTTGAATGAAATATTACCTGACAAATGTGCTTTTTCATACCATAGGGGCAGAACGATCCTATCTCATCTCACACACTATAAAAGATATAAGCCATCTACATCTATTCAAACCACCCTATTTGGTGACCCTCTGGTAGGATGTTTTCCCTGCAATCACTGTAGTGCTTGCTGATATATTTTTAAGACCAAATAATTTTCTAGCAGTAATACCCCTAAGGTATACCAGATTAGAATTTTTGGCAATTGCAGTACGGATTGGGTGATCTATCTGGCCACTTGTACATGTTCCTCCTTCTATGTGGGTCAAACATCCAGACCACTGAGACACAGGATAAGTGAACATCTCAGTGCCATTAGAAATCGAAAAATTTCCAATGCTCTATACAAACATACTATAACTCATCAAACTGCGCAGTTTAAATTTGTGATTATTGACAAAATTGTTTTGCATAGAAACTCTAAAGCAGGCTGACATGACAAATTAAATGATATGGAATCCTCATGGATTACCAGGTTAGGGGCTTTGTTCAAACCTGGTTTAAATGAAATGGAGTAATCTTTGTCAGCTTCTTGTTTCATGCATCTTTTGTAATACATCTTTATAATTATATTTGTTAAGTTTGATGGTATTATCTTTTGAAGACCAAGACAAGCTTAGAGTTTTATGACTAATTCCTAACAAATGTGAAAAGTCTTTTTGGTGTATATGCACCTTTAAATTATTTGGTATATAAGCATTGACCAGGATGTGCTGTTAACACACTACTTTCTCTTTATGCACTGAAGAAGGCTAAAGATAGCCGAAACCGGTTTGCAACACAAGGATTATATGGAATAAACTTTGCCACAAATAAATTATATTTTAGCACTTTTCCCCATTGTGCTGGTTCGTTTTTTGGTTCTATAGTCAGTATATCTGACCTTGATATTACAGGGGCCCTTCCACAAGGCCCTAACTTGCAAGTTCACTGAAACTTTTATTATTGTTTATTGGCCTGAAGTGACTACATCTCACCACGACATTGCAGGATCTGTGCCACAAGGCACTACCTTATAAGTTTACTGAGACTTTTGTCATTGTTTCCTAGCCTACGGTCACTACATCTGACTTTGATATTGCAGGAGGTCAGCAAAAAGGCTCAAAACTATAAGCGTACCAAGACTTTTGTTATTGTTTCACAGCATGCAGTCACTACTTCTGACCTCAATATTACAGGTACTCTGCCACAAGGCACTTACCCACATGTTTACAGACTTTTGTCATTGTTTCATAGCCTGTGGCCACATCTGACCTCAGTTTTTAGGAGCTCTGCCACAAGTTCCTAACCTACAAGTTTATGGAAATTTTATTCATTGTTTCATAGCCTGTGGTCACTACATCTGACCTCAATATTGCAGGAACTGTGTCAGAAGGTGATAAACTAAAGGTTTAGTGAGACCTTTGTCATTGTTTCATAGCCTGTGGTCATTACATCTGACCTCGATATTGCAGGAGCTACACCACAAGGCCCTACTTTGCTTGCAGAAGCTTTGCCAGAAGTCCCTAACCTGCAAGTTTATTACAACTTTTTATCTTTGTTTCATACCATGCAGTGACTACGTCTGGCCTCAGTATTGTATGAGCTCTGCCGCAAGACCCTACTTTGAAATTTACTCAGACCTTTGTCATTTTTTCATTCCTGTAGTCACTACATCTGACCTCAATTTAGCAGGAGCTCACACACGAGGCCTTAACCAACAAGATTACTGAGATTTTTGTTATTGTTTCCTAACGTGCGGTCACTATGTCTTACCTCGATATTGGAGGAGCTCTGCCACTAGATCCTAACCAACTAGAGTACTCAAACTTTGTTTCATTCTTTCATAGCCTATAGTGACTACATCTGACTTTGATATTGCAAAAGCTTTACAACGAGACCCTAAGCTACAAGTTAACTTTTGTTATTGTGTCGTAACCTGCTGTCACTACAGCTGACCTCAATATAGCAGCAGCTTTGCCACAAGGACCTAACCTACAAGTTTACTCAGAGTTTTGCCATTGTATCCTACCCTGTGGTTGCTATGTGTGACAGTATTACAGAAGCTCTTCCACAAGGGCCTAACTTACTAGTTTACTGAGACTTTTGTCAGTGTTTCTTAGCCTGTGGTCAATATGTCTGATCTTGATATTGCAGAAGCTCTGCCATAATGGCCCTAGCCTACAAATTTACTGAGACTTTTGTTGCTCTTTCCTAGCGTGTGGTCACTATGTCTGACCTGAATATTGGAGGAGCTTTGCCACAAGGCTCTAAACTACAGGTTTACTGAGACCTTTGTCATCATTTCTTAGGCTGCACTAACTACGTCTGACCTCGAGCTTGCAGCAGCTCTGCCACAAGGCCCTATCCTACAAGTTTACTGAGACTTTTTCCATTGTTTCATAGCCTTTGGCCATTATGTATGACCTTGATATTACAGGAGTTCTGACAACAGGACCTAAATTATAAGTTTACTCAAACTTTTTTCATGCTTTCATTGCTTGCAGTCACTACATCCGACATCAATTTAGCAGGAGCTCATACAAAAGGCCTTAACCTACAAGATTACTGAGACTTTTTATTGTTTCATAACCTGCGGTCAATACATCTTACCTCGATATTGATGGAGCTCTGTCACAAGGTCCTAACCTACAAGATTAATGAGACTTTTGCCATTGTTTCATAACCTCCGGTCACAAGTTCTGACCTCAGCATTGTAGAAGCTCTGTCACAAGACCCTGCTTTCAACTTTACTCAGACTCTTTTCATCCTTTCATAGCCTATGGTCACTATGTATGACTTTGATATTGCAAAAGCTCTACCACAAGACCTTAACCTACAAGTTTCCTGAGACATTTGTCATTTCTACATTGTCTGCAGTCACAATATCTCACCTTAACCTACAAGTTGACTGAGACTTCTGTCATTGTTTCCTAGCCTGCACTCAGTAAGTCTGACCTCAGTATTGCAGGAGCTCTGCCAGAAGGCCCTAACCTCCAAGTTTACTGAGAATTTAGTCATTGTTTCCTAGCCTGTGGTCACTACGTCTGACCTTGATATTGCAGGAGCTGTGCCACAAGGCCCTAGCTTACTAGTTTACTGGTACTTTTGTCAGTGTTTCCTCACCTGTGGTCACTACATTTCACATCAGTAGTGCAGGAGCTCTACCTCAAGGCCCTAACCTAGAAGTTTACTGAGAATTTTGTCATTGTTTCAAACCTGCGGTCCCTACGTCTGACCTCAAATTTACAGGACCTCTGCCACAAGACCCTAACCTACAAGTTTAGTAGTGCCTTAGAAGCACGGCCATTGAAATAAAATAAAATGGAATGAAATGTTAATATAATAGATGAATTAAAAATGCTATGAAATGAAATAATAGATAATAGAAATAAGTAATCATTTTGGATATATTTTATTTTGAATTACATCAAAGTTAATCAATTGATTATATATATTTATTTTTTATTTTTTATTTTTGTATATGTGATAATCCGCAGTGGTGCAGCGGTAGCGTTGTTGCCTCACAGCAAGAGGTTCTCCCGTTCGATTCCCGGCTGGAGTGTGGGGAGTGCCTTCTGTGTGGAGTCTGCATGTCCTCCCCACAGTCGAGTGGTGTTCCGAAAGACATGCGTGAATGGGCGTGCCTTCGTTGAAGGATGGGCATCGAGCTGGCAACTCGGTACCGTAAAAATCTACTGCCAATCATTAGTGGACCAGAGTTCTGCTGTGGCGGCCCCTAACCGGGAAAAGCCGAAAGACAAACAACATTTTTTATTTTTGTATATGTATCTCTATGAATACCTGCACTTTTGTGTTTTTATACTCTATGACTTTAAGACATTAATTGTTATTTTAATTGTTTTATATGTATTAATTGAATAATTGATAGGATATATTACTATTTAAATGAAGGTTACTGATGTTTCCTTGAGATCTGATGAAGCGTGTCTGTATACACGGGAAAGCTCTTATTCTGTTTTGTTCATTAAACCTGGGTTTTTATCTACGTGGTGGTCCCACCTTGTTCATTGCTATATTCTGCCTTATTTCATTATCTTGGTTGGGACCTTTGGGCAACCGTGTGTATTTTTATCTTTATATTTTGTGTTTTCATTTTATACCACGGCAGCCACATGGCCAAATAAGCATCCTTGGAGCTAGATTATAGTCCAATAAGAAGGGATTTACAAGTGAAATGGAACAACATCTTTGTACAACAGAGCAATCCGCTCTTACAACTTGAATTGGAACACCCACTTGCTCATGCATCCACAGGTACTGTTGACAGTCTTCATGAATTCAGTATTTTATTGAGAGAACTTGAAAATGACTTATACAAACTACAGTGATTATCTTGGCATCGCCGGCATTTAGGAGCAAGTATACACTTTGGGGTTGTTCCACGAGGGATGAGGGTGTTGTGCATGCCGACCTACGGGGACACCCATTCTGAGCTATTAAAAAGCTGGCAGCAAATGAACATAGACCTGGGATACAAATACATGAAGCTATTAATTGACTATTTCAACCCGATAGAGGTTGAACTCACCAAAAAGGTAGAGGCTTTGAATAAAGCTCTGTCTCGGCATTTTAAAGGTGAGATACATATGGACATGCTAGCTAATGTGTATATGAATGTATCCTTATATAGCAATTGGCTGCAACAAATGAAACAGCGAAAGCTGCAGCGTGATTATAGAGACTTTAGTCTGGATAATGTTTTTGTTTAGCCGAAGGTTGGCATGACTAATACATCTAATGAGTCCACCCAGGTTACTTTGGCTCCCAATTCTGCTGAGAATAATGGATTTTCAGCCTCTCAAATGGCTACAGCCTCCAGTATTGACTTGAATACCTTAATTAACAATGTTGGCAGTAGCAGTGCTGAATCGGAACATCTTGAACCACTATCAGCCTCTATACAGGGTGAGACTCCACCACCCAATCAACAAGACTTTATTAACCCTGCCTCTGAAAGCGATACAGGTGTAAGACCCAAGATACTTCCATTAAGTATGGACCGTTTTTTTACCGTTACCAGTGAAAACACGGACAGTATCACAAACCAGGTCCAGCAGTCGGGGTCGTCGAAAGAGGAAATACTCGGGAAAAGGAAACAATATGAATCGCCGAATCAGGAGATAAGTGACTTAGTATTTAATTTCTCGGACTATGCTTTGAGTCCAGCTGAACTTTCTTTATTAAATAAAGGGTTGTCTTTTATCCCTTCTGTAGGCATGGATATAGACAATTTGCTTATAGATTTGAGGAAATTTGGTCGTAATATAGCATTGAAATTATTATTTATGAAAGAATCTGCACATGAAACTGGATCAGCTAATATATTGAAACGTAAGAGCTCATTTAATCCTATGTTACCCGTGCATGTTGACTGCTTTATTAAGATGTGTGAAAGGGATGTATATGAGTTGATCTATGATAGAAATGCTCATAAATGTTCTTTCTTTAATTTAAAAGCTGAAGAAAAGGAAGCTTTGCGGTCTTTGCAACATAATGAGACTGTTAGAATTAGACCAGCAGATAAGGGAGGGGGGATTGTTTTAATGAATAGCACAGATTATATGGAAGCAATGAATCAACTTTTACAGGATACAAATACATATGCTGCTACTGACAATGACTATTATATTAACATTGTTAAAAATGTTTATGAAAATGTGTATGATTTATTAATGTGTAGGCAGATAGATTATGAACTCTTTAATTATTTACATATAGAGTTTCCATTCATTCCATACATAAAAGGCCTGCTGAAAGTACATAAATTAGTATATCCATCTCCTATGAGACCCATAGTTGCTGGGGGTGGGTGGGTGACTGAAACTATGTCCATGTTCATAGAACAGAAGTTGGGACCAATAGTGAAAGACATTCCTATAATATTAAAGGATACTATGCAACTATTGAATGATATATATATATATATATATATATATATATATATATATATATATATATATATATATATATATATATATATAAAAGAATCTTTACCTCGTGGATGTCTATTAGTTAGTCTTGATGTGAAAAATCTCTTTACTTCTATTCCAAATGAATGTGGCTTAGATGCCATTAGGGAGATTTTGACTGATATGAATGTACTAGGGAATAGTGATTTGATATTATTATGCAGTATGCTAGATATGGCTCTTTCTAAAAATGTCTTCATGTTTAATGACCAATTATACCTACAAAGATGGGGTGTTGCCATGGGTACCCCATGTGCGAACTCCTACACTAATTTGGTCATACCTCATTGGGAAAAAAGGTTTCTACTGAATTGTATCTATAGTCCACATATACACCTATATAGGCGATTTGTGGATGATATTCTTTTACTTTGGGACGGTGAACCTTCTATTTTACATGATTTTGTCAACTATTTGAAGTTGACGACTGACTTCCTAAGGTTCACAATGACATACTCTACATCCCAAGTAGATTTTCTAGATGTTGCAATTCATAAAGATCATTCTGGCACTTTAACCACTGGGTTATATCGTACGCCTTGTTGGAAAAACAACTTGCTAGATTTTAGTAGTATGCATCCCCGGTTTATATTTCCCAATATAGTAAAAGGACACTAATTTAGATTAAAGCGAATTTGTAAAGATCCCATTGACCTGAATACCCAGGTAAATATACTTGATCATCTTTTTATGTATAGGGGTTATAATAGATCTATATTGAAAAAAGCCAAAAAAGAGGTTTTGGTGATAATAGGGATGTCAGAGCATGGAGATCAGGTCCTAAAAATCATTATAGAGGTAAGAGGCTTGCTGTTACAATCACCTATACCAATGACAATGCCCTTGTAACAGACATTATAAGGCGTAACTGGCATGTACTCACTATAGACTTAGCCACGGCTGATATAGTGGGAGAGACACCGGGTTTTATATTTAAGAATAGTAAGAATTTGAAACATCTTCTCTGTGGTGAAAAAGTGGGTTATACTATGAACAACAGACATTTGAGACCTGGCACCTTCCCATGTGGACACTGCAATATGTGTAAAGTAATAAGAACACAATTTTTCAGTCACCCAACCCTGGAGTATAAATTATTTCCTAAGTTTCATGCCACCTGTGACAATAGTTATTTGGTGTACCTTGCTAGCTGCAATCACTGTGATTGTTTCTATGTTGGTAAGACATCTAGGAGGCTCAAAGACAGAATATATAATCATTTTTATGATATAAAGAATTTAAATCAACAAAATGCCCTTGCAAAACACACTGTGATACATAAGGAACATACTTTTAATTTTAGAATTTTGCAGTTAGCTACAAAAAACACAAGAAGTGGAAATATCAACAACTATTTGGAGTCCATGGAGTTAAAATGGATATTCAGGTTAAGTGCTCACATTTTTCCTGGATTAAATAATCATGTGAGCATAAAACCTGCCTTAGAAGCACGGCCATTGAAATAAAATAAAATGGAATGAAATGTTAATATAATAGATGAATTAAAAATGCTAGGAAATGAAATAATAGATAATAGATAATAAGTAATCGTTTTGGATATATTTTATTTTGAATTGCATCAAAGTTAATCAATTGATTATATATATTTATTTTTTATTTTTTATTTTTGTATATGTATCTCTATGACTACCTGCACTTTTGTGTTTTCATACTCTATGACTTTAAGACATTAATTGTTATTTTAATTGTTTTACATGTATTAATTGAATAACTGATAGGATATATTACTATTTAAATGAAGGTTACTGATGTTTCCTTGAGATCTGATGAAGCATGTCTGTATACACGTGAAAGCGCTTATCCTGTTTTGTTCATTAAACCTGGGTTTTATCTACGTGGTGGTCCTGCCTTGTTCATTGCCGTAACCTACAAGTTTACTGAGGCTTTTGTCACTGTTTCATAGCCTGGGGTCACTATGTTGGAACTTGATACTGCAGCAGCTCTGCGCAAGGCACTAACCTACAACTATACTGAGAATTTTGTCATTGTTTCATAGCATAAGTTTACTACGTCTGGTCACAATATTGAAGACCTTCTGCCTCAAGGCCCTAACCTACAAGTTTAATGAGAATGTTCTCATTATTTCATAGCCTATGGTCTCTATGTCTGACCTCGAAATTGCAGGAGCTTTGTCACAAGATCCTAACCTACAAGTTTACTGAAACTTTTGTTGTTGTTTTTTAGCCGGAAGTCACTACGTCTGAACTCCATATTGCAGGAGCTCTGCCAGGAGGCACTAAACTAAAAGTTTACTGAGACTTTTGCCATTTTTTTCATAACCTGTAGTCACTGCATCTGACTTCAATATTGCAGGAACTATGCCACAAGTCCCTAACCTACACATTTACTGAGACGTTTGTCATTGTTCCATAGCCTGCAGTTCCTATGTCTGACCTCAATATTGCAGGACCTCTGCTACAAGGCCCTAACCAACAAGTTTCCTGGACTTTTCTCTCTGTTTCTTACCCTGTGGTGACATCTGACCTCAGTATTGCAGGAGCTCTGCCACAAGAGCCTACTTTCAGTTTTACTCAGACTTTTTTCATTCTTTCATTGTTTGTGGTCACTACGTCTGACCTCGATTTAACAAAAGTGCAGACACAAGACCTTAACCTACAAGATTACTGAGACTTTTGTTATTCTTTCTTAACCTCCGGTCACTATGTCTTGCCTTGATATTGGAGGACATCTGCCACAAGGCCCTAGCCCATTAGATTATTCAAACTTTTTTTCATTCTGTCATACTCTAGGGTCACTATGTCTGACCTCGATATTGTAGGAGCTCTGCCACAAGACTTTAACAAACAAGTTTACTGAGAATTTTGTCATTGTTTCTTAGATTGCAGTCACTATGTTTGACCTCAGTATTGCAGGAGCTCTACTACAAGGCCCTGACTTACAAGTTTACTGAGACTTTTATCATTGTTTCATAGTGTAAAGTAACTTCGTCTGACGTTGATATTGAAGGACCTCTGACACAAGGCCCTAACCTACAAGTTTACTGAGATTTGTGTCATTGTTTCATAGCCTGCAGTCACTACATCTCACCTTAATATCAAAGGACCTCAGCTACAAGGCTCTAGTCTGCAAGATTACTAAGACACTTGTCATTGCTTATAGCCTGCTGTCACTATGACCTCGATATTGCAGGGGCTCTGCCACAAGGCCCCAACCTACAAGTTTACTGACACTTTTGTCATTGTGCACAGCCTGTGTCACTACATCTGACCTTGATATAGCAGCAGCTCTGCCACAAGGACCTAATCTACAAGTTTACTCAAGAGTTTTGCCATTGTTTCCTAGCCTGTGGTCACTATGTGTAACCTCAATATTGCAGGAGCTCTTCCACTAGGGCCTAACTTACAAGTTTACTGAGAGTTTTGTTATTGTTTTATAGACTGTGGTCAATATGTCAGACCTTGATATTGCAGGAGCTGAGCCACAATGGCCCAAACCTACAAATTTACTGAGACTTTTGTTATTCTTTCCTAACATGCAGTTATTACATCTGACCTCAATATTGCAGGAGCTCTGCCACAAGGCCCTAAGCTGCAAGTTTACTGAGACTTTTGCCATCATTTCTTATCCTGCAGTAACTACATCTGACCTCGAGATTGCAGAACCTATGTCACAAGGTGCTACCCTACAAGTTCACTGAGACTTTGTTCATAGCCTGCCATCACTGCATCTGACCGATATCGCAGGGACTCTGATAACAGTCCATCAGATGCAAGTTTCCTCAGACTTTTGTCACTGTTTCGTAAGCTGTAGTCACTATGTCTGACCTTGATACTGCAGCAGCTCTGCATCAAGGCCCTAACCTACAAGTTTACTGAAACTTTTCTCATTGTTTCATAGCCTGTGGTCACTACATCTGACCTCGATATTGCAGGAGCTCCACCACAAGGCCCTAATCTACAAATTTACTGAGACTTTTGTCATTGTTCCATAGCCTCCGGACACTATGTCTGACCTCAATATTGCAGGAGCTCTGCGGGACATCCATAACCTACAAGTTTACTGTGAGTTTTCTGTTTGTTTCATACCATGAGGTGATTATGTCTGGCCTCAATATTGCAAGAGCTCTGCCACAAGATGTTACTTTCAAGTTTACTCAGACTTTTGTTATTCTTTCATTGTCTGCGGTCACTACGTCTGACATCAATTTAACAGGACCTCCACAGAAGCTGAGACACAAGGCCTGAACCTACAAGATTACTGAGACGTGTTATTGTTTCATAACTTGCGGTCACTACGTCTTACCTCGATATCGAAAGGAGCTCTGCCACAATGCCCTAACCTACAACATTACTGAGACTTTTGCCATTGTTTCACAACCTTTGGTCACAAATTCTGACCTCAGTATTTGAGGAGCTCTGCCACAAGACCCTAGTTACAAGTTTACTCAGACTTTTTTCATTCTTTCATAGCCTACGGTCACTACATCTGACCTCAAAAATTGTAAAAATTTTACCACAAGACTGAACTTACAAGTTTACTGAGACTTTTGTCATTGTTTCCTAGCCTGTGCTCACTATGTTTGACTTCAATGTTGCAGAATCTCTGCCATAAGGCCCTGACCTACAAATGTACTGAGACTTTTGTCATTGTTTCATAACCTGCAGTCACTACTTTTGACCTTGATATTCGAGTAGCCCTGCAACAAAGCCCTAACCTACAAGTTTAATGAGACTTTTGTCATTATTTCATAGACTAAGGTCACTATATCTGACCTCGATATTGAAGGACATCTGTCACAAGGCCCTAACCTACACATTTATTAAAACTTTTGTCATTGTTTCATAACTTGTCACTAGGTCTAACCTTGACATTGAAGGAGCTCTGCCACAATGCCCTAACCTACAAGTTTACTGAAAATTTTGTCATTGTGTCATAGACTGTAGTCACTACACCTCACCTTGATATTGCAGGAGCTCTGCCACAAGGCCTTAACCTACAAGTTTACTGACACTTTTGTCATTGTTTCATAGCCCACATTCACTACATCTGACCGCAATATTACAGGATCTCTGCCACAAGGCCCTTACTTACATGTTTACAGAGACTTTTTTCTTTGTTTCATAGCCTGCAGTTGCAGTATCTCACCTTGAATTTGCAGGAGCTCTGCTACAAGGCCCTAACCTACTAATTCACTGAGACATTTGTCATCGTTCCTTAGACTGCGGTTACTGTGTCTAACCTTGATATTGTAGGATCTCTGCCACAAGGCCCTACCATACAAGTTTACATTTGTCATTGTTTCCTAGTCTGCATTCTCTTTGCCTGAACTTGGTATTGCAGGAGCTCTCCCAGAACACCCTCTCCTACACGTTTACTGAGCCTTTTGTCATTGTTTCTTAGACTGCAGTCACTACGTTTGACCTCAAAATTTCAGAAGCTCTGCCACAAGCTCCTAACTTACAAATTTACTGAGACTTTTGTCATTGCTTCACACCCTGTGGTCACTACATCTGATATTGGAGGAGCTCTGTCCCAAGGCTGCAACCTACAAGTTTAATGAAACTTTTGTCACTGTTTCATACCCTGCAGTATCTATGTCTGATCTCAATATTGCAGGAGCACTGCCACAAGTCCCTACCTTTCAACCTTACTCAGAATTTTGTCATTCTGTCATTGTCTACGGTCACTACGTCTGACCTTGATATTACAAGAGCTCTGCCACAAAGCCCTAAACAATAAGATTAAACATACTTTTGTCATTGTTTTATAGCCTGCAGTCACTACACCTGACTTCAGTATTGCAGGATCTCTGCCACAAGGCCCTGACCTGCAAGTTCACAAAGACTTTTGTCATTGTTTCATAGCCTGCGGTCACTATGTCTGACCTCGATATTGCAGGACATCTGCCACAACACTCTAACCTAGAAGATTACTGAGACTTTTGTCATTGTTTCCTAACCTGCAGTCACAACGTTTGACATTGATATTGCAGAATCTCTGCCTCAGTGCCCTACTCTACAAGCTTACAGAAACTTTTCTCATTGTTTCATAGCCTGCTGTCACTACATCTGACCTAAATATTGCAGGAGCTCTGTCAGAAGGTGCTAAACTAAAAGTTTACTGAGACTTTTGTCATTATTTCATAGCCTCTGGTCACTACATTTGGCCTCAATATTGCAGGAGCTCTGCCTCAAGGCCCTACCCTACAAGTTTAATGATACTTTTGTCATTCTTCCATATCCTGTGGTCACTTCTTCTGACCTCGATATTGCAAGAGCTCTGCCAGAAGTCTGTAACCTACAAATTTACTGCAACTTTTGTCTTTCTTTCATACTATGCTATGACTACATCTTGCCTCAGTATTGCAGCAGCTCTGCCACAACACCCTACTTTCAAGTTTAGTCAGACTTTTGTTATTCTGTCATTGTCTGCAGTCACTATTTCTGACATCGATTTAGCAGGAGCTCAGACACAAGTCCTTATTCTACAGGATTACTGAAACTTTTGTTGTTGTTTCATAACCTGTGGTCACTACGTCTTACCTTGATATTGCAGGAGCTGTGCCAGAAGGCCCTAGCCTAGAAGATTACTGAGACTTTTGCCATTGTTTCATAGCCTGCAGTCACTACATCTGACCTCGATATTACAGGAACTCTGCCACAAGGCCCTAACCAGCAAGTTCACAGAGACTTCTTTTATTGTTTCTTAGCCCATGGTCACTACTTTCGACCTTGATATGGCAGCAGCTTGGCAACAACGCCTGACTTACAAGTTTACTGAGGCTTTTGTCATTGTTTCATAACCTGCAGTCACTAAGCCTAACCTTGATATTGAAGGCCCTCTGCTACAAGCCCCTAGCCAGCAAGATTACTGAGACTCTTGTCATTGTCCCATAGTATGTGGTCACTACATCTGAGCTCAATATTGCAGGGGCTGTGTAACAAGGCTCTAACCTACAAGTTTACTGAGATTTTAATCATTGTTTCAGAGCCACTGGTCATTACATCTGCCCTTGATGTTGGAGGAGCTCTGCCACAAGGCCCTATCTTACAAGTTTACTGAGACTTTTGTCATTGTTTCATAGCCTCTGGTCACTACATTTGGCCTCAA
Source organism: Protopterus annectens (assembly GCF_019279795.1). Classification (NCBI taxonomy): domain Eukaryota; kingdom Metazoa; phylum Chordata; order Ceratodontiformes; family Protopteridae; genus Protopterus; species Protopterus annectens. Next base: position 562,990,099 of record NC_056739.1, on the reverse strand, counting down.
TATTGCAGGAGCTCTGCCTCAAGGCCCTACCGTACAAGTTTAATGATACATTTGTCATTCTTCCATAGCCTGTGGTCACTGCTTCTGACCTCGATATTGCAGGAGCTCTGCCAGAAGTCTGTAACCTACACATTTACTGTAACTTTTGTCTTTGTTTCATACTATGCTGACTACATCTTGCCTCAGTATTGCAGCAGCTCTGCCACAACACCCTACTTTCAAGTTTAGTCAGATTTCTGTTATTCTTTCATTGTCTGCAGTCACTATTTCTGTCATCGATTTAGCAGTATCTCAGACACAAGTCTTTATTCTACAAGATTACTGAAACTTTTGTTTTTGTTTCATAACCTGCGGTCGCTATGTCTTACCTTGATATTGCAGGAGCTGTGCCAGAAGGCCCTAGCCTAGAAGATTACTGAGACTTTTGCCATTGTTTCATAGCCTTCAGTCACTACATATGACCTCGATATTACAGGATCTCTGCCACAAGGCCCTAACCAGCAAGTTCACAGAGACTTTTTTTCATTGTTTTTTTAGCCCGCGGTCACTACATCTAACAGTGACATTGCAGGAGATCTGCCGCAGGGCCCTACCCTATAATTTTACTGAGACATTTGTCATTGTTTCCTAGCACGTGGTCACTACATCTCACCTTGATTTTGCAGGAACTCTGCCAAAAGGCTCAAAACTACAATTCTACTGAGACTTTTATTATTTTTTCATAGCCAGCTGAGTATATGTCTAACCTCGATTTTGCAAAAGCTCTACCACAAAACCCTAACCTACAAGTTTACTGAGAATATTGTCATTGTTTTCATAGCTTGTTCTCTCTGCGTCTGACCTCGATATTGCAGGAGCTTTGCCACAAGACCCTGACATACAAGTTTACTGAGACGTTTTTCATTGTTTCATAGCTGCAGTCACAATATTGCACTTTGATTTTGCAGGAGCTGTGCCACAAGGCCATAACCTACTAATTTACTGCCACTTTTGTCATTGTTTCTTAGACTGCGGTCACTGTGTCTGAACTTGATATTGCAGGAGCTCTGCAAGAAGGCCCTAACCTACAAGCTTACTAAGACTTTTTCATTGTTTCTTAACTTGTGGTCACTAAGTCTGACCTCAGTATTACTGAGCTCTGCCAGAAGGCCCTAACCTACAAGTTTACTGTGAATTTTTTTATTGTTTCCTAACCTGCGTCTGATCTTGATATTCAGGAGCTGTGCCACAAAGCCATAACCTACTAGTTTACTGTGACATTTGCCATTGTTTCCTAGCCTGTAGTCACTTCATCTGACCTTGATAGTGCTCTGCCACAACACCTTAACCTACAAGTTTCCAGATCCTTTTGTCATTGTTTCCTACGGTCACTACATCTGACATCGACATTGCAGGAGCTCTGTCTCAAGGCTCTAACCTACAAATTTACTGAGACTTTTGTCATTGCTTCATACCCTGCTGTTACTATGTCTCACCTCAAATTGCAAGAGCTGTGCCGCAAGGCAGTAACCTACAAGTTTACTGATACTTCTGTCATTGTTTCATACCCTACAGTGACTATGTCTGATGTCGATATTGCAGGAGCTCTGCCACAAGTCCCTATCCTTCAAGTTTACTCAGAATTTTGTCATTCTTTCATTGTCTATGGGCACCACATCTGACCTCAATATTGCAAGAGTTCTGCCACAAGGCTCTAAACACCAAGATTACTCAGACTTTTTACATTGTTTCATAGCTTATAGTCACTACATCTAACCTCAAAATTGCAAAAGCTCTGCCAAAAGACCCTAACAGACAAGTTTGCTTAGGCTTTTGTCATTGTTTCATAGCCTATGGTCACCACGTCTGACCTTGGCTTTGCAGGAGCTCTGCCACAAACCATAACCTACAAGTTTACTGAGACTTACAATTATTTCAGAGCCTGCAGTCACTACATTTGACATCTATATTGCAGAAGCTCTGCCACAAGGCTGTAACCTACAAGTTTAATCAGACATTTCCCATTGTTTCTTTGCCTGTGGTCACTATATCTGACCTTGATATTGCAGCAGCTCTGCCTCAAGGACCTAAACTACAAGTTTACTTAAAGTTTTGCCATTGTTTCCTAGCCTGCCGTCACTATGTATGACCTCGGTATTGCAGGAGCTCTTCCAGAAGCCCATAACTTACAAGTTTAATGAGGCTTTTGTCATTGTTTCATAGCTGTTGGTCAATATGTATGACACTGATATTTCAGGAGTTGTGCTACCATCGCTCTCTCCTACAAGTTTATTGTGACTTTTGTCATTCTTTCCTAGTATGCAGTCACTACATCAGACCTCAGTATTGCAGGGGCTTTGCCACAAGGCCCTAACTTCAAGTTTACTGAGACTTTTCTCATCATTTTCTAGCCTGCAGTCACTGCATTTGGCCTCAGCATTGCAGTAGCTCTGCCACAAGGGCCTACCCTACAAGTTTACTGAGACTATTGTCATTGTTTTATAGATTGCAGTCACTAAGTCTGACCTCAGTATCATAGGAGCTCTTACAAAAGACCCTAAACTATAATTTAATCACACTTTTGTCATTGTTTTATAGCCTGCTGCCACTGTCTCTCGGCATTTCAGTAGCTCTGCCACAACACCCTAACCTACAAGTTTACTGAGACTTTTGTCATTATTCCAAAGCATGTGTCAAGTACGTTTGATCATGATATTGCAGGAGCTCTGCCACAAGGCCCTACCCTACAAGTTTGCTGAGACTTTTGTTATTATTTCACAGCATGTGGTCACCACACCTGACCTCACTTTTGCAGGAGTTAGCTCCTAACCTGTAAGTTTACTGAAATGTTGTTATTGTTTCATAGTTTGCTGTCACTACATTTGACCTCAGTATTGCAGCAGATCTGCCACAAGGCCCTAACCTACAAGTTTATTCAGACGTCTGTCATTGTTTCCTTCCCTGTGGTAACTATATCTGACCTCGATATGGCAGCAGCTCTGCCACAAGGCCCTAACCTGCAAATTTCCTCAGACATTTGCCATGGTTTCCTTGCCTGCTGTCAGTACATCTGACATCTGTATTGCAAGAGCTCTGCCACAAGGTCCAAAACTACAAGTTTACTGAAATTTTATCATTCTTTTGTAGGTTGCAGCCACTATATCTGACCTCGATATTGCAGCAGCTCTGCCACAAGGCCCTAACCTACAAGTTTACTCAGACATTTGCCATTGTTTCCTTGCTTGCTGTCACTATGTCTGACCTCTGTATTGCAAGACCTCTGCCACAGGGTCCTAACCTACAAGTTTACTGAGACTTTTGTCATTGTTTCGTACCCTAAGAATACTACGTTGGACCATGATATTGAAGGACTTCTGCCACAAGGCCCTAAACTACAAGTCTACTGAGACTTTTGTCATTGTTTTGTGGACTGCTGTCACTATGTCTGACCTTCAGATTGAGGGACATCTGCCTTAAGACCCTAGTCTGAAAGGTTACTGAGACTCTTGTCAGTGTCTCATAGCCTGTGATCAATCATCTGCCCTCAATATTGCAGGACCTCTGCCACAGGCCCTAACCTACAAGTTTACTGAGACATTTTTCATTGTTTCATAGCCACTGGGCACTATGTCTGATCTTGATGTTGGAGGAGTTCTGCCACAAGGTCATAACCTACAGGTTTACTGAGTCTTTTGTCATGTCATAGTCGTCACTCACTACATCTGACCTTGATATTGCAGGAGCTCTAACACAAGCCCCTAACCTGCAACTTCACTTAGACTTTTGTCATTGTTTCTTAGCCTACAGTCACTACATCTGACCTTAATATTACAGGATCTCTGCCACAAGGCCCTTACCTACACATTTACAGACTTTTGTCATTGTTTCATAGCCTGCAATCACAATATCTCACCTTGATTTTGCAGGAGCTCTGCCACCAGACCCTAACCTACAGGTTCACGGAGACTTTTATCATTGTTTCTTAGCCTGCTGTCACTGTGTCTGACCTCAGTATTGCAGGAGCACTGCCAGAAGGCCCTAACCTACACGTTTCATAAGAACTTTTTCACTACATCTGACCTCGATATTGCAGGAGCTGTGCCACAAGGCCCAAACCTACTAGTTTACTCAGACTTTTGTCATTGTTTCTTTGCCTGTGGTCACTACGTCTCACATTGATATTATACGAGCTCTGCTGTAAGCCCGAAACCTATACGTTTACTGAGACTTTTATCATTGTATCATGCCCTGTGGTGACTACTTCTGAACTCAGTATTGCAGGAGCTGTGCCACAACACCCTAACCCACAAGTTTATTGAGACTTTTGTCATTGTTTCAAAGCATGCGGTCACTACATTTGACCTTGATATTGCAGGAACTCTGCCACAAGGTCCTACCCTACAAGTTTACTGAGACTTTTGTTATTGTTTCAAAGCCTGTGGTGACTACATCTGACCTCAGTTTTGCAGGAGCTCTGCCACAAATTCCTAACCTGCAAGTTTACTGAAATTTTATCAATGTTTCATAGCTCGTGGTCACTATATCTGACCTCGATACTACAGCAGCTCTGCAACAGGGCCCTAACCTACAAGATTACTGAGACTTTTCTCATTGTTTCATAGCCTAAAGTTATGACTTCTGACCACAATATTGAAGGACCTCTGCAAGAAGGTCTTAACCTACAAGTTCACTCAGACTTTTGTCATTGTTTCATAGCCTGCCGTCACTACATCTGACCTTGATATTTAGGAACATCTGCCACAAGACCATAGCCTGCACGGTTACTGAGACTCTTGTCATTATCTCTTAGCCTGCAGTCAATCATCTGACCTTGATATTGCAGGAGTTCTGTCACAAGCCCCTAACCTACAGGGTTACTGAGACTTTTGACATTGTGTCATTGCTGTCACTCACTATATCTGACCTTGATATTGCAGGAGCTCTGCCACAAGGCCATAATCTGAAAGTTCACTTAGACTTTTGTTTCGTAGCCTGCAGTCAGTACATCTGACAGTGACATTGCAGGAGCTCTGCCACAAGGCACTACTCTACAAGTTTACTGAGACTTTTATCATTGTTTCATAACCTACATATTTACTGAGAATTTTGTCATTGTTTCATAGCCTGTGGTTTCTGTCACACCTGGAAATTGCAGGAGCTCTTCGATAAGCACCTAACCTACACGATTACTGAGACTTTTGCTATTGTTTCATAACATGCGGTCACTACGTCTTAACTCAATATTGGAGGAGCTCTGCCAAAAGGTCCTAATCAACCAGATTACTCCAACCTTTTTTCATTCTTTCATAGCTTGTGGTCACTATATCTGACTTCGATATTGCAAAAGCTCTACCACAAACCCTAACTTATAAAGTTAGTGAGACTTTTGTCATTGTTTTATATCTTGCACTCTAAGTCTGACCTTGATATTGCAGGAGCGCTGCCATAAGACCTTAACAAACAAGTTTACTGAGACATTTGTCATTGTTTCATAGCCTGCAGTCACTACATGTGACCTCGATATTGCAGGAGCTCTGCCACAAGGCCCTGACCTGTAAGTTTACTGCAAATTTTATCATTTCCTAGCCTAAGGTCACTAAATCTGACCTCGATATTACAGGATCTCTGCCACAAAGCCCTTACCTACACATTTACATGGACATTTGTTGTTGTTTCATAGCCTGCAATCATGATATCTCAGCTTGATTTTTCAGGAGCTCTGCCACAAGGACATAAACTACAAGTTCACTGAGACTTTTATCATTGTTTCTTAGACTGCGGTCACCGAGCCTGACCTCAGTATTGCAGGAACTCTGTCAGAAGACCCTAACCTACAAGTTTGCTGAGAATTTTGTCATTGTTTCCTAGCCTGCGGTCACTAATTATGACCTCGATACTGCAGGAGCTCTGCCAGAAGGCCCTAACCTACACTTTTACTGAGAATGTTTTTATTGTTCCCAAGCCTGCGGTCACTACATCTGACCTCGATATTGCAGGAGCTGTGAAACAAGGCCCTAACCTACTAGTTTACTTAGACTTTTATCACTGTTTCTAGTTTACCTCCATATTGCAGGTGCTCTGCCATCATGGCCCTCCACTACAAGTTTACTGAGATAGTTGACATTGTTTCCTAGCCTGCAGTCACTTCATCTGACGTTGATATTGCAGGAGATCTGCCACAACACTCTAACCTACAAGTTTACTGAGAGTTTTGTCATTGTATCCTGCCCTGTGTGACTACACCTGACCTCGATATTGCAGGAGTTCTGCCACAAGGCCCTAAACAACATGATTTCTCAGACTTTTTTAATTGTTTCATAGCTTCTAGTCAATACGTCTAACTTCAACATTGCAAAAGCTATGCCAGAGGACCCTAACCTAAACGTTTGCTGAGACTTTTGTCATTGTTTCATATCCTGTGATCACTACATCTGAGCTCGATATAGCAGGAGCTCTGCCACAAGACCTTAACCTACAAGTTTACTTTGACTTTTGTCATTGTTTCAGAGCCTGTGGTCAGTACGTTTGACCTCTGTATTGCAGGAGCTCTGGCAAATGCCCTAACCTACAAGTTGACTGAAACTTTTGTTATTGTTTCATAGCCAAAGGGTACTACGTCAGACCAAGATATTGAAGGACCTCTGCCACAAGACCCTAATATACAAGTTTACTGAGACGTTTGTCATTGTTTCATAGCTTGCAGTCACTTACTCTGACCTTCATATTGAGGAATGTCTACCACATGACCCTAGTCTGCAAAGTTACTGAGACTCGTGTCATTGTCTCATAGCCTGTGGTCACTATATCTGACCTCGATATTGAAGGTGGTCTGCCACAAGGCCCTAACCTACAAGTTTACTAACACTTTTGTCATTGCTTCATAGCCATTGATCACTACATCTGATCCTGGTTTTGGAGGAGCTCTGCCACAAGGCCCTAACATACAAATGTACCTAGACTTTTGTCAATGTGTCATACCCATCAGTCACTACAGTACATCTGACCTCAGTATTGCAGGAGCTCTGACACAAATCTCTAACTTGCAAGTTTATTGAGACTTTTGTCATTGTTTCATTGCTTGCAGTCACTACATCTGACCTCAGTATTGCAAGAGCTCTGCTACAAGGCCCTAACCTGCAAATTCCCTGAGACTTTTGCCATTGTTTCATAAATTGCAGTCACTATGTCTGACTTCAATATCCCAGGAGCTCTGACAAAAGGCCCTCAGCTATAAGTTTACTCAGACTTTTGTCATTGCTTTATAGCCTGCGGCCACTGTCTCTGACCTCGGCATTGGAGTAGCTCTGCCACAACATCCTAACCTACACATTTACTGACACTTTTGTCATTGTTGCAAAGCATGCGGTCACTGGGTTTAACCTTGATATTGTAGGAGCTCTGCCACAAGGCCCTACCCTAAAAGTTTGCTAAGACTTTTGTTATTGTTTCCTAGCCTGTGATCACTACATCTGACCTCAGTTTACAGGAGCTCTGCCACAAATTCCTAACCTGCAAGTTTACTGAAATTTTATAATTGTTTCATAGCTTGCAGTCACTATATCTGACCTTGATATTGCAGCAGATCTGCCACAAAGCCCTACCTTACAAGTTTACTCAGACTTTTGTCATTCTTTCATAGCCAGTAATCACTACATCTGACCTTGGAATTGCAGGAGTTCTACCACAAGACCCTGAACTACAAGTTTCCTGAGACTTTTGTCATTGTTTCATTCCTTCAGCTCACTATGTCTGACTGCAAATAACAAACGAACCCAAACGAAGAACCATATGCCATAAAATGAATGGAAAAGCAGACCAGGACACACTTCAAACGAACCACTGTAGAGTCACAACCGGATTTTATTGATGCTTCCTAGTACCTCGGCCAGTATGCCTTCAAACAGGAATAACTTTCAACATCAATGCCATACTTTAAATGCATTTTCAAAACCACTTAATTGTGAATTAATGACCCAATTGCACCAATTAATCAATTTCATTGGTTCTAAAAACCAAATTTAAAGTGACTGTGCTACAATTCAACCAAAAGTGTGTGTGGAAATATGTCTTAATAAATACGACTGAAAAATGCAAATGCAGGTTCAGAATTCACTGTCTATATATTAACTCCTACATATAAATAAACAATATTAAATTAATCAACAAATCTAATAATTTCATTCTATACACCCAATACTACAATTTCATTAAATACATATAAGATATAGATTCAGCATCCAACAATAAATACACGTAATTATCCTAAAAAGTCTGACTACTAAATGTTACAAATCTAATAAATATTAAATATCACAAAATAACTTCTTCACGTACAAATACATTTAATACATATTCATATTAAGTTTGTTTGAAGTGTGTCCTCGTCTGCTTTTCCATTCAGTTTATGGTATATCCTTCTCACTATGACTGACCTCAATATTGCAGGAGCTCTGCCACAAGACCTTAGCAAACAAGTTTACTGAGACATTTGTCATTGTATCAAAGCATGCTGTCACTGCGCTTGCCCTTGATATTGCAGGAGCTCTGCCACAAGACCCTACCGTACAAGTTTGCTGAGACTTTTGTCATTTTTTATTAGCCTGTGGTCACTACATCTGACCTTCATTTAACAGGAGCTCAGACACAAGGCCTAAACCTATAACATTACTAAGACTTTTCCTATTGTTTCATAACCTGTGGTCATTATGTCTTACCTTGATATTGCAGGAGCTCTGCCACAAGCCCCTAACAAATTAGATTATTCACACTTTTTTCATTCTTTCATAGCCTACGATCACTACGTCTGATCTTATACTGAAAAAGCTCTGCCACAAGATGCTAACCTACAAGTTTACTGAGACTTTTATCATTGCTTCATAGCCTGCAATCACGACGTCTGATCTCGATATTGTAGAAGTTCTGCCACCAGACCTTAACAAACAGGTTTACTGAAACTTTTGTCATTGTTTCCTAGCCTGCAGTCATTATGTCTGACATCAGTATTGCAGGAGGTTTGTCAAAAGGCTCAAAACTACAAGCTTACTGGGACATTTATCACTGTTTCAAAGCCTGCGGTCACTAAGTCTGAATCCAATATTGCAAAAACTCTACCACAAGACCCTAGCCTACAAGTTTACTGAGACTTTTGTCATTGTTTATATCTTGAGCTCACTATGTCTGACCTGGATATTGCTGGAGGTTGCCACAAGAGATTAGAAAAACGTTTACTGAGACTTGTCATTGTTTCATAGCCTGTTGTCACTACATTTGACCTTGATATTGTAGGAGCTCTTTAATAAGACCCTGGCCTACAAGTTTTCTGAAACTTTTGTCATTGTTTCATAGCCTAAGGTCACTATGTCTGACCTCAATATTAAAGGACTTCTGCCACCAGACCATAACCTACAAGTTTACCAAGACTTTTGTTGTTGTTTCATAGCCTGCGGTCACTACGTCTGAAGTTGATGTTGCAGAAGCTCATCCACAAGGCTTTAACCTACAAGATCGCTGAGATTTTTGTCATTGTTTCCAAGCCTACATTCACTATGGCTGACCTAAATACTGCAGGACTTCTGCCATAAGGCACTAACCTAGAAATTTACTGAGACTTTTGCATTGTTTCCTAGTCTGCAGTCACTACATCTGACCTCAATATTACTGGAGCTCTGCCTCAAGACCCAAACTTCGAGTATACTGAGACATTTAACATTGTTTCCTAGCCTGCCTTCAGTATATCTGACCTCGGTTTTGTAGAAGCTCTGCCACAAGTCCCTAACCTACAAGTTTACTGAGACTTTTGTCATTGTTTCATAGCCTGTATCGACTGCTTATGTCCTCGATATTACAGGAGCACTGCCACAAGGCCCTTGTGTACACATTTACAGAGACTTATGTCATTGTTTTGTGGCCTGTGGTCACAAAATATTACTTCAATATCGCAGGAGCTCTATCATAAGGCTCTAACTGACTAGATTTCCCATACATTTTTCATTTTTTCATACCCTAAGGTCACTACATCTGACCTTGATATTGTGAAAGCTCTACCACATGACCCTAGCCTAAAAGCTAACTACATCTGACCTCGATATTGAAGGACCTCTGCCACAAGACCCTGACCTACAAGATTACTGAGACTTTGTCATTGTTTCATAGCCTACGGTCACCACATCTGGCCTCAATATTACAGGATCTCTGCCACCTTACTTACATGTTTACAGAAACTTTTCTCATTGTTTCATAGCCTGTGGTCGCATCTGACCTTTATTTTGCACGGGCTCTGCCACAAGGCCCTAATATGCAAGTTCAATGAAACTTTTCTCAATCCTTCCTAGCCTGCAGTCACTATGTCTGACCTAGATATTGCAGAAGATCTGCCAAAAGGATCACAACTACAAGTTTACTCAAACTTTTATTATTGTTTGATAGCCTGCTGTTACAATGTTTGACCTTGATATTGCAGGAACTCTGCCACAACACCCTAGCCTACAAGTTTACTGAGACTTTTGTCATTGTTTCCTAGGCTGCGGTCACTACATATAACCTCGATATTGCCTGAACTCTGCCTTAAGCCCTAACCTACAAGTGTATTGACAATTCTGTCATTGTTTCATAACCTGTGGTTTCTACGTCTCACCTCAAAATTGCTGGAGATGTGCCATAAGGCCCTAACCTACAAATTTAGTGAGACTTTTGTCATTGTTTCCTAGCCTGCGGTCACAACTTTTGACCTTGATATCTGCCCACATGGCTCTAACCTACAAGATTACTGAAACATTTTTTCATTATTTCACAGGTGATGGTCATTACCTCTGTCATCGATATTGCAAAAGCCCTGGCACAATACTGTAACCTACAAGTTTACTGAGACTTTTCTCATTTTTTGATAGCCTGCAGTCACTACGTCTGAACTCAGTATTGCAGGAACTCTGCCACATGCCCTCACCTTCAAGTTTATTGAGACTTTTGTCATTGTTTCATAGCTTGCATTCACTATGTTTGACACTGATATTGCTGGAGCTCTACCACAAGTCCCTAACCTTCAGGTTTACTGAGACTTTTGTCATTGTTTCACAGCCAAAGGTCACTACATATGACCTCAATATTGAAGGACATCTGCCTCAAGGTCCAAGAAGGAAGGATTACTGAGACTCTTGTCATTGTCTCATAGTTTGCACTCACTACATCGTACCTTAATATTGCATAAGCTCTGCCACAATTCCCTAGTTTACAAGATTACTGAGAATTTTGCCATTGCTACATTGGTATTGGTGACTACATCTGACCTCGATATTTCAGGAGCTCTGTGACCAGGCCCTAACCTGCAAGTTTGCTGAGATTTTTGTAATTGTTTCCTAGCCTATGGCCACTAGATCTGACCTTGATATTGTAGGAGCTCTGCCACAAGGCCCTAACCTACAAGTTTACTGAGACTTTTCTCATTGTTTCCTAGGCTGAGGTCACTACATCTGACCTCGACATTGCTGGAGATCTGCCACAAGACCCTAACCTACAAGCTTAGTGAGACTTTTGTCATTGTTTCCTAGCTTGCAGTCACTACATCTGACCTCATTACTGAAGAACGTCTGCCACAGGTCACTAACAGACAAGTTTTCTGAGACTTTTGACATTGCTTCATAGCCTACTGTCACCACATCTGACCACGATATTACAGGATCTCCGCTACAAGGTCCTTACTTACATGTTTACAGAGGCTTTTCTCATTATTTCATAGCCTGTGGTCACATCTCACCTCGATTTTGCAGGAGCTCTGCTACAAGGCCCTAACATACAAGTTAATTGAAACTTTTCTCATTTTTTCTAGCCTGTGGTCACAACGTTTGACCTAGATGCTGCAGAAGCTCTGCCAAAAGGCTTTAAACTACAAGGTTACTCAGACTTTTATTATTGTTTCATAGCCTGAGGTTACAATGTCTGACTCAATATTGCAGGAGCTCTGCCTCAAGCCCTATTCTACAAGTGTATTGAGGATTTTGCCTTTGTTTCATAGCCTGTGTTCTCTATGTCTCAACTCAAAATTACCGGAGCTCTGCCATAAGGCCCTAACTACAAGTTTACTGAGACTTTTGTAATTTTTTTATAGCCTGCAGTCGGTACATCTCACCATGATATTGTGCAATGACTACCACAATGCCCTAATCAACAAGTTTACTGAGAGGTTTCTCATTGCTTCATACCCTGCGGTTACTATGTCTGACCTTGATATTGTAAGATGTCTGCCACAAGGCCCTAACCTACAAGATTATTGTCTTTTCTCATTGTTTCATAGCCTGCAGTCACTACGCATGACCTAGATACTGCAGAAGCTCTGCCAAAAGGCTTTAAACTACAAGGTTACTAG
>NC_056739.1:562968618-562977262 GCF_019279795.1 Protopterus annectens | reverse complement strand
ATATTTTCATACAGGCGACATTTTCTGATAAAGATGATCGTACAATAACATTTATTCTGCTTAATTTAGCTGGGTCAGAAGCCACTGAAAGGAGCGTTCATTTGTGTATACACCTGCTGACTTTGCAGGAGAGGGGGAAACCATCATATTGCTGTACCAGCTGAGTCAAGGGAAGATCCTGAGTGCCTAAAATGTTAATTTAGAGAAATGTGTAAACCCCGGATGAGCATTACAATGGAAAGGCACTTAATTTACACAAGGGATCAAAAGCCTGGTGAAACTTTTGTAGCATATATAACTGATTTAAGGAACAAAGCTAAAATGTGCAGATTTGATGATTTAAGGGATGACTTGATAAAAGACTTCTGTGTGGTATTAAAGATGATACTGTGAGAAAGATTTTGCTTCATGACAGTGAATCAACTTTGAATAAGGCCATTGAGATTTGTCAGATATATGAGCTCACAGAAAAGAAGGCAAATATGCTTACAATTGAAAAATGCATGCTTCCAGTAACTTCTAAAGCCCATTTGATAGTATGTAGCACAAGGCTAAAAGAAACAGGGCCAAGCACATGGCAGCAACTGTAGCTCCTTCAGCACTCACTGGTAAACCCAGAGCTTTCTAGCAAGTTCCAGGGTTTGCACAGTCTCAGTGAAGGACAAGAGCGAGTCAGCAAACTCAAAGTATAGGCCAACATCCAGTTTTATTGCCAGCTGTCATAATTGTGATGAAAATCATGAATCTAAAAAGGAAAAGTGCTTAGCTTGTGGTCAACAATGCCACAAATTTAATAAGTGGAATAATTTCAAAAGGTTTTGTAAATCAAAATGTATTCATTCTTTTATTAAAAGGGAACATTTCAAGAAGCAAGTTGATCAATTAGAAAGCTGTGATCCAACTTTTTATGTTGATGTGTCAGTTCTTAGTGAAATAGTTACTACTACACATTTATGGGCAAAATAATGAAGTATTTTTTACTGTTCGGATAAATGGAGAACCCATAGATCTAAAAGTTGGGACTGGTTCAAAGTGCAATGTTATGTCAGCAGAAACATTTGCCAGAGTATGTGGTGGTGAGAAGCTTGCTTTGGCAAAGTGTGCGAAGCTTGTTGCTTATGGTGGTGAAGAAATTCAAACCGAAGGCTCAGTAGTGCTTTCATGTTATTATGCTTGGAGAAGCTATGACTTGTTATTTTATGTGGTCAAGAGGCAGGTACAGTCATTATTAGGGCTCAGAGACAGTTTGAAAATAGGACTGCTTTCATTTAATAAGGAAGTCTACCATATTAGCTTAAAAGACCACTATTCTAATTTTGCCTAGTATGTTTTCTCTACCTATGCTGATCTTTTCGAGGACAAACTAGGCAAGCTTCCAGTTGTGTACTCCATAACGTCAGACCCAGATGTCAGCCCATTTATTAGGCCAGCCTGGAATGTTCCAGTAGTCATGTAGAACAGAGTCCAAGCCTAGAAAAGACATCATTATCCAATGTGTACAGTCAAAGAAGTCACTGCTCTCACGCCAAATGCCACTGTTTTTTCTGTGTTAGATGCAAAGAGTTATTTTTGGCAGATTTTGCTTGACAAGAAATCCTCATTTTTAACCACTTTCAGTACTCTGTTTGGAAGGTACAGATTTTTGAGAATGCCATTTGGGATAAATTCTGCAAGTGAAGTCTTTCAGAGTGTAATGGAGCAATTTTTTTCTGGGTATCCCTGTGCTATTATAGTAGATAATATACTAGTAGGAGGTAATGGTGAATCTGAGCATGACAGAAATCTCAGAAAAGTTCTGGAAAGGGTACATGAAGTGAATCTTAAGCTAAATCCTCAGAAATGCAAATTCAGGCTACAAGAAGTCACTTATGTTTGTCATTTATTTACCAGTTCTGGCTTACAAGCAGACCCTTCAAAACAAACAGCCATTTTCGAGATGCCAGCTCCAGACAATGTACAAGCCCTGCAACATTTTCTTGGGATGGTTCACTATCTAGGCAGGTTTATTCCAGACCTCAGCCAAATTTCAGCACCACTCAGAGAGCTAAAACATAAAGATGTATCCTGGTCATGGTTATAACAACACCAGAGAGCATTTAATGTCCAGAAAGAGAGAATTGCCAGTCCACCAACTCTCAGATACTATGATGTCCACAAGCCAGTTATTCTTTCATATGATGCTTCAAAATTTGATCCAGGTATAGTCATTCTACAAGAGGGTCAACCTGTTGCCTATGCTTCCAGAACCTTATCCCAAACTGAAACACAGTATGCTCAGATACAGAAGGAACTCTTGGCAATTGTGTTTGATGATTATGTTTATGGTAGACCTATCCAGATTTAAACAGACCACCAGCCTATGTATATATTTATTTATTTTATTTAACATTTGTTGACCGGGAATGTCTGACTAGGTTCCACAGAGTCTGTTTTCAGTGGAGGCCCGGGGAGAAAATGCTCCAGATGCATGTCTTTGGAATGTGGGAGGAAACCGGAGTACCCGGAAGAAACCCACGCGAACACAGGGAGAACATGCAAACTCCACACAGAAGGCACCTCAGCCAAGAATCGAACCAGAGAACCTCTTGCTGTGAGGTGACAATGTTAACCACTGCACCACTGTGCATCTTGTGCTGAATTTGCAAAGGTATAGTTTCAATCTTGTCTACAAGAAAGTCAAACTTCTTTATCTTGTTGGTACATTTTCCAGATCACCCAGAACAACCACTGAACAGCATGAGAATGAGAACCTTGATTTTGAAGTCATGGAAGTGAGAAATTTTTCTTCCACATGTCTTGAAGAGCTTAGAAGTCATACAGCCACAGATCCAGTTTTACAAGGATGGCCGTTAAAGCAATCTAGCTTACCTCAAGAAGTGCAACTTTATTTTCCATATAGAGATAAGATTTTGTCAGAAATGGTATCATCATGAAAGTCCTAAAGTTATTGTTCCAAAAGTCCTTGCAACAAGAGTACATTGCTATCTTACATCATGGTCACCCTGGAATAGACTCTACCAAAATAAGGGCAAGAGGACTAGTATTTTGCCCTTCTATGTCACAAGATATTGAGAGAGGACTATCATCTTGTTTTGTGTGTAATAATACTAAGTCACATCAACAGAAAGAACCATTTCAGCTAAACAAGATTTCTAAACTTCCTTGGTCGACAGTTGCCACTGACATTTTTGAATGGAATGGTCAACATTACTTGGTATTAGTAGACACTTATTCTAATTGGTTCAAGACTGTCCTACTTCCTATTCTAGCATTCAGTACTGTCATTACTAAGATGAAGCATCATTTTGCAGTCCATGGTAGTCCGCACAGTTATTTCTGACAATGGCACACAGTTTACAAGCCAAAAGTTCAAAAGATTTACTGAAGAGTGGGTCTTTACTCATGTCATGAGTAGCCCAAAGTATCTGCAGTCAAATGGTTTGGCAGAACATGCAGTTCAAAGTGTGAAACAGTTACTAGAGAAGTTAAAATGAGACAATAGTGATGTTTTCCTGAATCTCTTGAATCTCACAAATATTCCTTGTGATAAACATCTTGGTTCACCTGCTCAGATATTTCTGTCAAGACAAACTAGAACCATGTTACCAATTAGTAGTCAATTGTTGGTTCCATGTGTCAAGAACAACAGGTCAGTGAAAACCAATCTGTTGAAGAAGCATTTAGCCCAGAAGTCCTATTATGACAAGATCAGCAAACCACTCAATCCACTGCGAGAGGGAGAAGTGTAAAGATGAAAACGCCCAAAGGTTATAATCGGATTGGAATTGTGAAGAATATTTGCTCAGAGCCGAGATCGTATATTGTGGAATCACAGGAAGTAGAGTTTAGGTGGAATCAGAAACATTTCATGCTGGTGTCTGAGCATATGCCACAACACATAAGTCTGTGAGAAAGACTCTTTATCTCAGAGTGAGTTGTCCAACGTTCCAGTTCCAGAAGACATTCCAGTGAATATCCCTGTTCCTGTGGTGAATCCTAAAGTTCCTGATACAAGTTGGTCACCGAAGACTGCTTGTGTTACTAAACCCAGTCCTGATTAGTATGCTACCAGATATGGCTCCATCTCCAGATCATGTTATAGATGCAAGGCAACTTGGACATGAACATTGTGTTTGTTTCTAATGTCGATATTGATGCATGTCTAACTTGAATGTCATTTTCATTTAAGGGCAATCTTTTTAAGAGAGAAGATGTAGATCAATTTGTGTGTGCATGTCTTTAAGAAGTTATCTAAGGGCTTGCACAAGTGTATATATAATGAGCACGTGCGAGCCTGACTGCCAGTTTATAGTTAGGTGTTGAGATGTAAGCATGTATATATGTAAGGTCTGTCAGTTGATCAGTTTGTTTATATTTTATGATGCTGCTATCCATCCTGATGTGTTTTTATGTAATAAAGCATCTAAGCAAACTACCCTGCCTGTTCATCATCTGTACTAAGAGGGCTGAGTAACAGATGCCTTAAAGGTAGTGCATCTACGTGGTAGCAACTTTGCTAAGACCAATCAGTAGTGACAAAGGACTAAGGTCTACTACCTTTTTTAAAGAGGAAGACAGAATCACATACCAAAGCTGAAAGTATTCCAAAATGTCATGTGGGTAATTGGAAAGTAAGCTGGAGGGGTACTGAAAAGTAGCAAGGGTGGGATTAGAGTCCATGATTGTGATATGCACAGTGTGTGAGGGAAACAGCTCTGCTAGCATAGAGGGGCAAAACATCTGTGACCCAGGCAATGTTAATCCAACTAGTGGTTCAGACTCTGACAGGAGCTAGTAAGGGGGAAAAGAACAATGTTAATGTTTACCTCCTCTCCTTAAGGACAGGAATATGATGCATCACTTGGGGAGTTATGCCATTGCTTTTGTCTCAGTGAAAACCAAGCTCACTATGGCAACTGGGCTGGGCTTGCGGGCAGGCCTGACAGGAAGTTTCACATTAAGAGGAATAGGAGTATGTTCATATACCATGCCTAATTTTATAAAATTGCTTATAAATGGATCACCAGCTTGTGAGGACAGGGTTTTTCCATTAATGTAGTCAAGCCAAAACCTTTGAAAGGAGAATGAAGCAGCAGCTAGAAGCTTCCATGCTATAGGGCTTGCATAAATTATGTATAATATACAAAAGATAAGAAAATCCCTTTCTCATTCCAAGAAGGCCTTTGTAACCCATGCTTAACTATTTCAGCTACATCTGTCTTTTAAGCCTGCAAATGTTCTATATTTCCTCGAGCAGGGATGAATGGTTGAAAGACAGTGCAACAGGAATGAATATATATATATATATATATATATATATATATATATATATATATATATATATATATATATATATATGTATATTTATTGAACATTATACAGCTTTGAGGGGCACTACTCAAAAGTTTTACCACCAGAGATGTCCATAAGGGGCATGGCTTTCAGGGATTGTGAGATCTTTATGCATTGTAAATGCAATAGCATATAACATGAAGACAGATCATCCAGTACCAAAATGATATGCGAAAAGTCAAACATCATGTTCCCCAACATAGACATAAATTAGAGTTAGAGAGGATACATTACTCTTTAAGACAATTTACAGCACTGATTGTTTCAACAAGTCTCAAATAGGTGGTTTAACACAGAAATACCAACTATACCAAAGCCATAATTAAAGTGGAGTAGAGGGGGTGGTGGCTGCCCTGGGTGCAAACTGTTAAAATGGGGTGCAACTACAATAATGGCACCCATTTAACTCATTCATGCTATAGAGCGATGTATGCAATGGCCTACTGTTGCTGTATTGCTCAGCCTCACTCTACCAAGCCAGCAGCCAGTATAAGCACTCTCCTTTACAAATATAAATATTCCACTCAATCGAGCAATTAGAGATACACAATCATGGTCTCTAAGTGTATCTTTAACTGCATGAATTAAAAGGTATAGATGCTACTGGAAAAAAATGAACAAAAACAGGTTTCATGCTCCATGCAGTGGCAGACGCTATCAGTAATACCATTACATCATTGTTGATACAGTAGTGTTTTTATTTACACGCACACACACATACATATATATATATATATATATATATATATATATATATGTGTGTGTGTGTGTGTGTGTGCGCGCATGTGTGTGTGTGTGTGTGTGTGTGTGTGTGTGTGTGTGTGTGTGTGTGTGTGTGTGTGTGTGTGTGTGTGTGTGTGTGTGTGCGCGTGTGTGTGTGTGTGTGTGTGTGTGTGTGTGTGTGTGTGTGTGTGTGTGTGTGTGTGTGTGTGTGTGTGTGTGTGTGTATAGAAAACCAGAGTACAGCACTGATCCTTGTGGACCACTTTTAGGGTCAGCTCAAAACTGTTACTTGCTGAAATAAATCTTTCTCTGTTATTCTTTGCCTTTTTCACCATTCCAAAGACATGTGCCTGGAGCATTTCTCCCCGGGCATCTGCTGAAAATAGACTCTGTTCTAGTCGGACTTTCCCAGTCAACAGGTCGACAGACCACGATGCTTTGCCAGAGATGGCCTGCACCTGTCACCCCTGGGATTCCAGATACTGGCTAAGGGTCTTGCCACACCTATAGTGCTTTTTTTAGGCAAGGTTCAAATGACAAATTCACCACCATAACAGGAATTGGCAAGCAAAAACTGAAGGTAATGCTATTCAATGCTAGAAGTCTAAATCTCAAAATGCACTCACTCGAGGCACTCCTTAAAATGGAGGATATCGATATCTGTGCAATGACTGAGACGTGGTTCAAGGCTCTAGAGAGCACCCCTGTATTACCAGGCTATAACTCATACCACCCCTTTCGGCCATCTAACCTGGACCAGAACAACAAAGGCAGAGGTGTGTCCATATTCATTAAGGATATTCACACCTCCAGGCTAGTTGCACAGCATAATGCATCTGGGGTTATCCAAGTGCAACTAACTCTGGGCAAAACTGCAATTAAAATTGTAGTTTGCTACAGATCCCCCACCATGCCCCAGGATTCCCACTCCTCTTTTCTTGATATACCGGAAAATATTAGGGTTCAACCAAACACCCTAATAATGGGCGATTTCAACTACCCCACCATTACTGGGGAAAAGTACTCATGTGCCAACTCCTTCATTCAACGCTTTCTGGAATTCATAAATTCCAATGCCCGGGATCAACTTATCCACACCCCCACCAGGGGCACAATATCCTAGACCTAGTTATTACCGACATGAGTGACTGATGTTTCACACCTGAAGTCAACTCCTCTTTGGTCAGATCCGACCATAAGCTAATCACCTTACATGTCCACATCCCGCCCCCACCCACTATTAAGGAAACCACTTGAAAAAATTTCTCTAAAGCCAACTTCATGCTTCTTAAGACAAAGTGACGAACTTCATGACGCCCATGCAGATAGACAATACAGTTATGACTGCTGAATCCTATACAAATGCACTGTATAAGCACTTACACAAGTGAATGGATTGTGTTATATCAAACAAAACCAAGATGCTATCCTCCAAAAAAAGGAAGCCAATTTGATGGTCCCCTGTCATGAACAAACTCTACAACAGAAGGAAGAAACTGTTGCAAAAGAGAGTAAAATCCCATGAGTGGAGGAGCTCCCTGGTCAGCCTCAGTAAGAAGCTGAGATCCCTTATAAGATCCTCCAAAGCTAGCTATGAAAACAAAATTGCCACTGATTCTAAGGGCAACCACAAAGCATTCTATAGCTATGTCAAGAATCTCAATGGCAACACCCAGATCTGCTCTGAGCTACAGCACAATGGCCCAAAAATTACAGAACCAACTGATATTGCCAATATCCTGGCAGATAGGTTCAGTGCTAACTTTAGCCCCCTCTTGCCACCTAAAGGGCCCATATATATATATATACAGGAAGAATGCAGAGTCCCTGTAATCACATCTATGCAGGTAAAAGCTGCTCTCTCTAAAACCAAAAACACAGCATCCATGGAACTGGAAAACATCCCAGGCTGCGTTTTACACGAACTTCAGAACGAACTGGCTCTCCACCGAAGCATCATGTTCAGTCATAGTCTCACATCAGGCTTTGTGCCCACTGAATGGCACACAGCAACAGTTATCCCACTCCACAAAGGGGGAGCCACCACTGATCTTGGGAACTATCGCCCTATTAGCCTGAAGAGCCTGGTCTGCAAGGCCATGGAATGTATCATCACGGAACTCATAAAGACATTGGTAACCTCCAAACTCTGGACCCTACCCAGTTCAGGTTTGGGAAAGGCAGATCATGCCTTCTGAACCTGATTGACTTCTTTGAGGCAGTCACCAAAGCCGTAGATGAGGGTAAGATGGTTCACACAGCCTATGTTGACCTCGCCAAGGCTTTCAACACCATCCCCCATTCTGGAATTAAAGCTAAACTCACTAAACTAGGTATAAATCCCCATGTCACAAGATGGGTTGCCAGCTGGCTCACTGACAGAACCCACATTGTAAAAGTTGCAGACTCCAAATCTCACTTCAAACCAGACAAGTGGAGTACCACAGGGTTCAGTCCTGGGATCTCTCCTGTTTGGTATTTAATTCTCTGAAATACAGGCTAACACAGTAGGCCTCTGGCTAATGAAGTCCGCAGATGACTGCAAACTAGGAGCTATAGTTGAGTCCCC